>NC_142752.1:11520000-11677500 GCF_051943395.1 Hippocampus bargibanti
TATAAATAGAAACAAGAGATAAAGCTACACAGAAAATGATATTTTAAATTGGTGTCACTTGAATTCCAAGACCCACAGAATATTGAATTTTAAGACTACATAATAAACATTCAATACAGCGTTAGAAACCTTAGATTCTCTTCTTTGATCAGAAAAAAGAGTTCATTCCTAGATTATATGTGTCTGGGGTTATATGAGTTTGAAATGAGGGTGGCTGTCCAAAATATAATGCAATACATACATATTGGTTTATATAGCGCTTTAACAACAGCTTAAGCTAGAACAAAACACTAACATGGAAAAAAAGGAAATGCTGCCCTCTTATGGAAGGAAACAAATATTGCCAGCGGTCTGGCCAGCGCTTTAGTGGCACCCAAGCATTAAAAAAACAAAACCCGAACTAATTCGGGAATGACGTTCCACGTCATATTTTCAATTCCCGAATAAATTTGTAAATGGCAAAGAATGAGTTAATTTGGACTGGTTCTTTTGAAAGCTCGAAACATAAAAAAAAAAATCAAACAGGAGACAAAAATAGAACACAAGACAATCACAGTTGCAAAAAAAATATTCAAACAAAATGTCACTTTCGCAGTCTTTATTGACAACCAGCAGATTTGCTGACCTGAAACTGTTTCGAGATGTCAAAAGAATCTTCGAACACTTTGTGAAATGCGCAGGCAGCAAATGGAGGGAGGCCAAAATCAAAGTTGTGTACTCCCTCTTACATACTTGAGTTGCAAGGCGAGCAGTAGCGTTCTGAGCCAACTGGAAAACCTTTTTCAGGGACGAGCGGCTGGCGCCAAAATAAAGTCAAACACGATGAGTGAGATACGAGTCCTGTATGCTGACAGTGAACCCAACCCGCTTTGCAATCTGCAGCAATGAAGCAAATCGAACATTTCCGCAAAAAAACAGCCTCCAAGCTAATTAATGTCACTTCTACTTGATGTTTTTGCAAAAAAAATAAATAAATAAAGACACTGCATTACTGCATTGAAACCAGTTCAACAACTGCCAAAATAAAGGCCTTCATAGCTGGTTGCTAATGCTAGTTAGCATGTTTGCATTGGTGCTTTAACCATTTAAAGGACAACCGACAACATTTTTTTGTTTCCTAACTGACATCGGAAAAAAACTTTTATAGCATCTAAAATACCAAAAACAAAGTCCCTAAACTACTTCAAAATGACCTCGAAGATGGCGAGTTTCAGAAGGTCCCGCCCCCCTGTTCGTGACCTCACACCAGAACGTCTTGCCTTGCTCGAGAATCAAAACAATGGCTTCAGATTCGGAGTAGATGCTTTCTTCTTACTCATCCAGTTATGAATATGATTCAAATAGTTCCAAATGTTTACAATCGATGAAAGAAATCCTTCCATATCAATTCGAGCCATCAGGACTCCAACGTAGCATCCCAGAAAATGCACAAGATGGCGCCCAAGCCCGTTGATAATGGGCTGATTTGTCTGCCGGGAATTTGTGTCAACTAGTACCAAATAGTAGTCATGGTGCAACACACGATTCACCATCACGATATGTCTGTGTTTTCCTTCTAATTTTGCCATCAACAAGGATCAACACGAAGTTTTCAGACCAAACAAAGCACCCAAAATGCAATGTGTGTCGCTTTCTCTGTCAGGGGCGTTCCAGACGTGACGTCATGTCAGGAATCGTCATCAACTCGAAAACAAGACTTCCTGAATATTCAGCGCGAGTCTTGAAACGTAAAATATCGCTATATGCGGTGGAATCTTTGTAAAATACGCTCAGTAGAAGTAATTTGAAGTCATTTTACAAATTATGGACACAACTCGTCCGGAGGCATCGGTATTCCTTTAAGGCCAGAGAGTCAAACTAATTTTTTGCCACCAGTCACATTGTAGTTACATTTTCCTCTTGGGGGTCGTTATGAATTTGGCTGGCACTGTAGCGCCCCGCCTGCAGCTGCACAGGTGTTGGTCATTTTAATCAGTGGCAGTTAAAAGGACTCCCGGCATGACCATTCAGTGTCGGGTCATTGTTTCACCCTATCACATTTGTTTCACCTCGTCATGTTTCACCTGTGGTTTTGTTTGTTACCTTGGACCGTTTTGCTTTGATGACTTTGTTGTTTGAGATTTTATTCTTGCCGACTTTATTTAATACAATTTGTCAAATGCACATTGTTCCTCCCTACTGTCTGCAGTTTTAGGGTTCACCAACCACCACCACCTTGGAAATCGTGACAGAATTTAGGGAAGCCATTATAATAATAATAATAATAATAATTATTATTATTATTATTATTATTATTATTATTATTATTAGTATTATTATTATTATTATACATTTGATTTATAACCACCTTTCCAAACTCTCAAGGTCACTTTTCAGTCACAGGATCAGTTTTTCTGTGGGTGAGCAGTGGGAGCCACATGTGCCAGCAACCAGGAAGTAACTTAAAAAGATAGAAAGCTCCCTAGCTAGCTAAGAGATAGCTAATAGAGAGCTAGCCAGCGAGCTACACAAGGTAGATAACCACCTAGACCGCTAATAGCTAGCTAATAGCAAGCTAATAGATAACTAACAGATAGCAAATAGATAGCTAGGTAGGTAACTTGATAGCTAACTCGACTGTCATAATTTATAATGTAATTATAGGTGTTCAAATACCTGTCATGTGTCATAATACATGTCAGGTATTTGAACACCTATAATACACTGTCGGGAAGTAAAGAATCTGCTTTAAATTAGATATCAAGTAGACAGGATGAACTTAGTACAACGAATAATGACTGTTATTGTGGTTTACGTGGGCCAATTTGACATTTTGGTTCGCAGTTTAGGAAGCATCATGGAATCTCACAAGTTTGATTTACTTTTGCGGACCGAATATAATGATGTGGCGGGCCAGATTTGGCCCTCGGGCCTTGACTTTGACACCTTGTGCTTTAAGTAGACCAAGTAGAAAGTAGATCAGCAATCTGACGAAAGTCTGTCTAACAGTACTCACAAACTCTTTCCTCTTTGCGAGGAATAACAAATACAGTGACACCTCGGCTTACGAACACTTTGGCTAACGAACTTTTCAGCTTACGAACGCTAAATTCATGAGAATTTAATCTTGGCATACAAACTTTTTTCCGGGATAAATACGGAGCGCCACAATGAGTGATGTGTCATTAGTGAACGAGCCCGTTCTCCTAACAAGGAAATGGCAGCCGACTTGTTTTTGTCCTCTATTTCCCGCCCCCAGTCTTCGGTTAAAGCCGCACGTGATTGGTCAAGAACGCAGCAGTGAGGGGGGTTACAGAAACCCAGAGCTGCAAATTAAAATAGATAGGCAGACGACAGAGAGAGAGGAGAAAATGGATAGAAAACACAGTGAAATTTGGACTCGTTTTAACTTTATTGATAGTTCAATGGAAGAGTGTAGACTGCAAGTTTAAAATATCCCATCAATCAGGCTCCACAAATAACCCGCACAAGCAATCTGTACACTTGATGCAAAATGCTATCAACCCGGCTAAACAGAACAAAATTGATCAGGAACTAGGTAAAATTATTCCAGAGAAAGCAAGGCAACTTCACTCGGATATCGTCAAGAGGCAACCTGGAAGTTCATCATCCACTGATGATTTCAAGGGTAGCCAGGGATGGTTCGAGAACTTTAAGTGACGTACAGGGATTCATAGTGTCATTCCTCATGGCGAGGCAGCCAGTTCTGATGATAAAGCTGCCAAAGCTTACAAGGAATCCTTCCTCAAGATGGTGGAAGAAGAATGCAACGTTCCTCATCAAGTGTTTAATGCTGATGAAACCGGCCACTCCATTCTATCAAGCCATCGACGACAATCCCAAAGGTAAATAATACGACTTTATTATACGGTGCAATTTATTTCTTTAGTTACAATGCCATAGCCCATTTATTATTCCTAAAATAAGGTATATTTTGTGTGGTTTTCAGGCTTAGAAAATTAAAAAGTAGAAAATTACATTCTATGGGGACCTGGGAACGGATTATTCTCCTTTTAATGGGTTCCTATGGGAAATTAATGTTTGGGATACACACTTTTCGCCTTACACACTCTGGCTGGGAACCAATTAAGTTCGTAAGCCTAGGTATCACTGTACTAGTGCCGTACTGATAAGCTCTGAGATGTGAGGATAACACACCCGACCGCAATATAATATAAGTGGCTGGTGCAAAGAGACATAGAGTGCCCAAAACTCAAGCGGGAATCTTCAGTTTCAACTTCTGTGTCTTAAACTGCCCCCTGGTGGTCACTGGGTTTATTTGATTTAAGTAAAGATGCCTAATTAGTATTTCTACTTGATCAGCATAGTTTGTATACAAGTCTGTGGACTTCAATAAAGAGCTTCAACTGTGTTGGTCACCATGAGAACACTGAGGAGTGGTGTTCCTAATGTATTGTCCGCCCAGCGTGCGTAACGACAGACGGGATGCCGCCATTTTACAACGGACTGATTTGGCACAAGCTCGCTCTGTATCAATGCCTAATGCCATTTGATTGGAAGCTGCTGAGAAACTAGGCCAGTTTGAGGAAGACTGCGACTGTCCGCTCGCCCGCCTTTCATTGCAACTCTCATGGGACCGTCACAGCATATAAATAGAAGGTCGGTTGTACTTTTCAAAATATTTCACTTTCATTTGGAAGACTCACAGCAGCACCGCGGATTCCCGTCGACCTCGTCCCGAAATGGCGAACTGACATTGAGACAAGGATGCTTCAGGAAGCCTCTCGTATCCATTTCTCTCGTTATGCAATGGCAACCTCGTAAAAAGCTTCAAAGACACTTTTGCTTCTGCTCTCAGCTTGATTTTATCGTTCGTTATTTTCTAATTTAACCCCTTCTTTGCCAGACGTGTAAAAATGTGTCCACTCCAGTGCCAGGGTTTTTGTAATCGTCACTCAAATTCCAGGACCCACAAAATATTGAGTTTTAGGACGACCAAAACATTCAATGCAGCGTAAGAAACCTTAGATTCCCTTCTTTCATCAGAAAAAATAGTTAATGGCTAAATGATATGGGTCTGGAGTTATCTGAGCTTGAAATGGGGGTGTCTGTCCAAAATACAATGCAAGACATACATATTGGTTTATATAGCGCTTTAACAACAGCTGAAGCTGGAACAAAGCACTAACATGGAAAACAGGGAAATGCTGCCCCCTTGTGGAAAAGAAAAAAAAAACATTGCCGGAGGCCGTGGCCACCACTTTATCGGCACCTAAGCATGAAAAACCCAAACCCGAACAAATTTGGGAATGCCGCTCTGTCATATTTTCAATTCCAGAATAAATTCGTGAATGGCAGTGAATGAGTTAAAGGACAACCAACACCATTTTTTAATTGATTTTTTTAGAACAATTAGAAAAGGAAAACATGGTCACTTTGAGCATCATCGGGTCCAGACATTAAAACAAAACATAGATCACGTAATCAACATCAAAATAAAACGTTTTACATTTCTTTTCAATTCTTCTCGTGCAATGTCCTGTTCACTGTGCCATATACAAAAGAAAAAAACAAATAGATGAAAAAATAAGAGAAAAATAATAATAATACAAATAAAAATAATGAATAATAGTAATTACAGTAGCAATAATTAACAATTCCGATCTTGAGTGAATTGGGGTTCATAGGTTAACGTAAATAGCTTTATAAGCACTTATGTTGCTGGAAATTTATCCCAGGTATCCCATAGTCTCTCAAATTTCTCGCGCTCGCCTCAGACTATGAAAGTAATCTTTTCCATTTCATAAATTTCACCCACCACCTTAATCCAGTCTTTGACCGTTAGGGGTTCTTTTGTTAGCCATCTCCTCGTGATTGCTTTCTTGCAGGCTAACAGCACAATTTTCTGTATGTATTTCTGGGCAGAGTTAACAATGAAATCAGGTTCCAGTCCCAGATACACGGCTTCAAAGGTTGGAGGAACCACTTTTTCCCACAATCCTACCCATTGTTATACTTGTCTCTTTCCAGTATTTGGAAATGACCGGGCATTCCCAAAACACATGATAATGTGACGCTTTGTTATTGCCACAGGATCTCCAGCAAGCTGTACCCGATCCTTGTGCATGCCCTTGAGCCGGAACTCTAAAAAAATCTGACAATGTTCTTCCACCCAAATTCTTTCCAAGAGTGAGCAGATGTACAATTCCACTGCTGTGCTATTATTCTTTCCGATGCTTCCTGTTGGATTGTGTCATGATCTGGTTGGCGACCAACGGGTGGCGCTGTCGGCCCTGCCTGCTGCCTCGCAGGTGCTGGTCGTTCCCAATCAGTGACAGTTAAAAGGACTTCCGGCACGACCATTCGGTGTCGGGTCATTCTATGCAATTGTATGCATTGTGTATGCATTGTATGCTGTGCATACGTTTGGTTCATCTTGGCAGACGTTTACTCTTGGTCTTTATTTGATACTTTGTATTTTTCTGTTTGAAAGACTTTGATGTTTTAGATTTTGTTCCTGTTGACTTTATTTTAATACAATTCCTCAAACACAACCTGCTGCTCCCCCTGCCTGCTTTTTGGGATCCACATCTGCCATCACCACCTCGCAAACCGTGACAGATTGTAATGCCTCCCTCCTCCAACCACTTGTTCTTGATATGTTATCTCTCCTCCTTCCAATTCCTGCAACTCTTTGTATATTTTTGATATAATTCCTCTTCCAGGTTTTGACATATAGGATCATAGGAATATCTTAATTAAGCTGAAACCACTTTGTTGGACCCATCCTTTATGTAAGTTTCTCTCTAAGTAGTGTCTTAGTTGAAGATATCTATAGAAGTCGTGATTACTCAGTCCATCGTTGATTCTCACATCTTGGAATTGTCATATCCCTTCCTCCTCAAGGAGGTCTCTGTAAATCTTTAACCCTTTTCCCACCCATTTTTGAAAGCCTGCATCAGTTCTGTATGGCAAAAATTCGGAATCAAATCCAATCAATTGTAGAAGTAGATATGGGCTCTTGTCTTTATCTTGATTGAATATTCCATGCCACACCTTGATTGAAGTTTTGATCCAAGGGTTGACACTTTTAAGAGAATTGGTTAATCCGGGGTCTCCGATAATTGCTTGCAATGGAATTTCACTTGATATCTGGCATTCTATGTCTTTCCACTTCGCCCTATATGATGGTTTACAGATAATGATGTCACGTTTTGCGAGGTGGTGATGGCGGGTTCGGATCCCAAAAAGCAGGCAGGAGGGAGCAGGAGGTTGTTTGACAAATTGTATTAAAGTAAAGTCAGCAGGAACAAAATGTAAAACATCAAAATGATCTGAATGGAAATAATACAAAGTAGCAAAAGAAGACCAAAAGTAAAAGTCCGCCAAGGTTAAACAAACACGTACACGATGCATGCTGCAACCAAGCAGCAAACAAACAATGAATCGGCACCGGATGGTCGTGCCGGGTGTTCTTTTAAATGTCAATGATTAAACGACCAACACCTGCGAGGCTGCAGGCAGGGCTGACGTCGCTACCCGCTGGTCGCCAATCTGATCGGGACGACCAGCACCTGTGAGGTGTAGGCGGGGGCGACAGCGCCCCCCGTTGGTCGTCAACCAGATCATGACAGTACCCCCCCTTCAAGGGGCTGCTTCCAGAAGTCCCAACAGTCTCCCAAAAGGTCCACTCGCCAGGGAACGGTCGGTGGAGAGGGCAACCGCTGCCTCTCCAGCATACGACGGGCGGCGGCCTGATGGGAACGGGACTCGGCCTGGGGTGGACGAAGACGCGGCACGGATCGTCGTGGGCGTGAGTGCGATCCCTCTCGCACGTTCACGCGACGGCGCATGGCTCTGCGTGGACGTCGAACTGCCAGGCGCAGAATGGCACCCCGTACGGCCGTATGGGACCAGGTCTCGGCCGGACGCCGACGTGGGCGTGAACTGCCCGGCTCCGGAGGAACGAGACCAGTCCAGAGCCGCTCCGGGATCCAGCGGTGAGTGGGGTCTCGGACTGACATTGACGCGGACGTTGCACGGCTCGTCGTGGATGAGACTCAATTCGTCATGCACGAGGACAGCGTGGCTGGACGTGGGCGTGCAATGCCAGTCACCCAGTGTCACCCTGGACGGCCACCTGGAAGGAGGTCTCGGCCGGACGTTTACGTGGACGTTGCGGCTCGTCGAGTGACGCGATTCAAACGCGATGAGGCTTTCGCTAACGTGGACGTAGCATTGCCAGGCACAGGGTGGAAATGAGACGCTCCCTCCTGCCTGCTTTTTGGGATCCGAACCCGCCATCACCACCTCGCAAAACGTGACAAATGACAAAAATACTTATCTGTGTTGCCTTATAATAATTCATCATCTTTGGTAGGGAGAGGCCTCCCTTACTTTTCATCAGTTGTAGAGTCTTGTATCTAATTCTAGGTCTCTTTCCCTTCCAAATAAATCGTGATATCCAACACCATTTTTTTGTTTCCCAGCTGACATCAGAAAACCGTTTTATAGCATCTAAAATATCTAAAACATGCAGGCTGATATTTTTAGTCAAATGCAAAACACCAATAAAAATGACTTAAAGTGTCCCAAAACTGCTGCAAAATTAGCTCAGAACTGGGCAGATACAGAAAGTCCCGCCCCCTTGTTCGTGATGTCACTATTGGTCACACACTGCCTTGCTCCAAAATCAAAACAATGGCTTCAGAGAGTTCAGATTCGGAGAAGATGCTTTCTTGTTACTCATCCAGTTATGAATATGATTCAAATAGTTCTGAAGAGGAAAGCATAAATGTTTGCAATCGACTAAAGAAGTCGTTCTGTATCAATCCGAGCCATCTGGACTCCAATGTAGCGTCCAGAAAATGCACAAGATGGCGCACAAGCTCCGTTGGAAATGGGCTGATTTGTCCGCCGGAAATTTGTGTCATGCGTGTTACCGCAATTGGCTGCAACACACGATTCACCATTGCGTTATTTATGTAGTTTTCCTTCAAATTTTGCAATCAACACGGTGGTTTCAGGCAAAAAAAAGTACCCTAAATGCATTGTGTGTCGCTTTCTCGGTCAGGGGCGTTCCAAATGTGATGTCACTTCAGACATCGTCATCAACTCAAAAACAAGACTTCCTGAATATTCAGCGCGAGTCTTAAAACGTAAAACATAGCTAGATGCGGTGGAATTTTTGTAAAATGCGCTCAGGCGAAGTCATTTGAAGTGATTTTACAAATTATAGATGCAATTTGTCCGGGGTGTCGGTTGTCCTTTAAAACACAATAAAAATTGTTCAAATGATTGATCCTGGTCTTATTTGTATATCTCACAAAAATGTGGCATTGGAAACGGGGATGTGAAGAGTTTTATCTACTGCGTGTGTGTGTGTGTGTGTGTGTGTGTGTGTGTGTGTGTGTGTGTGTGTGTGTGTGTGTGTGTGTGTGTGTGTGTGTGTGTGTGTGTGTGTGTGTGTGTGTGTGTGTGTGTGTGTGTGTGTGTGTTAATAATTCAGCCAGGTGCTCTCAAGTTCCTCTCAAGCTCGCTTTCAAGACGACCAAAAGTTTGCCGTGGCATTGAGATCCAGCGAGATGAGTTACAGTGGGCCTTTGTGGTGCGTACACTGCCCCTGCTTGGAAAGTCTTTGGCCTGCCAGCAAGTTTCCTCCTTTTTTGTCTTCCCGCCGCATTCCGAGACGCCACACAAGACGCATGCGGAACATTTGTGTTGCTAACGGATCGCTTACGTATCATTAGTAATACTGATAAGACTTTGAAGCCTCGAAGCTGATATTAAGGTTCATAAATGTTAACTTCCTTAGCATGGTAGTCATGCTAGCTTACAATGCTAATGGGCTGATGATGGTGTCAGCGGGTCAGATCCGGCAGGTTGTCCACTATGTGGACAACAAGTGCGTCTCAAATATTTCATAGCACCCAAATCTTCCTAACATAATTCTGGCCATTGGTAAAATACGGAAGCGTAGTAGGCCCTAGTGTTCATTTAAAAACAAGGCAGGTCTTATCCAGAATCGGAATCAGCACATTCATAGTTTCGTTGTCATGTAGTAAAATGGAACACATAATCTGTCTGAGATAATAATAATAACAACAACAACAACAACAACAGCAATAATAATAAGTTATATTGTTATATAATAATAATAATAATAATAATAATAATAATAATAATAATAAGAAGAAGAAGAAGAAGAAGAAGAAGAAGAAGAAGAAGAAGAAGAAGAAGAAGAAGAAGAAGAAGGAAAGTAACAATAATAACAATAAAAAAATAATATTCTGTCCTTATATAATGATACATATTATTTTGACGACGATACTAGTGCAGCGTGTTCTACCGGAAACAAATTCCTTGTGTGTTCTACATACTTGGCAATAAAGATGATTCTGATTCTGATATTATTAATCATAGTAATAATATGTATTATTATTATTATTGTTAATAATATACATCCATCCATTTTCCATCCCGCTTATTCCTCATTAGGGTCGCGGGGGGTGCCGGAGCCTATCACAGCTGTCTTCGGGCACAAGGCGAGGGACACCCTGAATTGGTTGCCAGCCAATCGCAGGGCACACAAGGACACACCACAACAGTCACTCTCACACTCACACCAAGGGACAATTTGGAGTGGTCAATCTGCCTGCCATGCATGTTTTTGGAGTGAGGGAGGAAACCGGGGACCCGGAGAAAACCCATGCGGGCCCGGGGAGAACATGCAAACGCCACACAGGGAGACCGGACAGGGACGCGAACCGGCGACCTCTGCTAACCAATCTACTACCAGGCCGCTATTATTATTAATGGTAGTAGTAGTAGTAGTAGTAGTAGTAGTAGTAGTAGTAGTAGTAGTAATAGTATTAGTGTTATAGCTCATGGGAAAAAAATAAAATACACTGTATATCCTTTACTGTATTGGTGTGATTATAGTACACTGTGTGGCCATGTCAAGTTCATTTTTCTGGCTATTGTTGTTTTGTCATTTGAGCTAATTTGTTATCAAATCAGTTTTTGGACAATATATTCTTGCATTTTACTGCTTATGTTGTGTCATATTCAGTTTGTCAACATACTCGCAGGTTCACATGTGACGTTTCTCACATAAGGACATTCTGTGATACTGTAAGGACAGATTCGACACTATCAGTAAATATGGGTCTGTACTAGAATTGTTGACGACCGTTCTACTAAACTAACTAACTAAAGCATGTCAAAATTGTTTAGCATTTTAGCTTCTCAGTATAAGATGTCCATTGTAGCAACCGCTGTCCCTTAAAGGGTTCAAAGAATCATATGTCACAGCTCAAACACTGAGTAAAAAAATTGCATCTGGAATTAGAATTGGTGGGGTTGCGCGCGGGTGGCTAAGGTTTTACTTTCTGACCAAACGGCTCAGCTCAAACATAAACTCACTTTTGAATTAAAAAAAAAACTGTTTGCTATTGAAATTTAACAAGAATAATGATAAGAATCATTTCAATTTGACCTCAGAAAACAATTTCCGACATGTTCAGAAAATTTTTGGAAATCTGCCTGAAGCGCCACTTGGAATTGTAAACAAAACACACGAGGATTCTCAAAAGCAAAATGCACGTTCACCCCAAGTGAGGACATCTGTGAGCATGCGGACAAAGCTTGGCGTGTTAGCAAAACTTCGGCCGCTTTATGAGGCCATCTGGGATTTTCAGCGAGGTGCAAAAGCCATCATTTGCGCCCGTTGCCTCCATTATCTGAGATTCTCTTTGGTGGGTGTTATGGCTACTCTCAAATTTGCATTGACTAAGAGGTCCCTCAGATGAGACAAGACTTTGACCAAAAAATAATAATAATAAACCATCTCGCCCAAATTTCTCAATGATGATTTTTTTTTCCCTGGAACTGCTGTGTGTGAAATATATCCATATCTCTATTTTTAAATGTCCTCCATATCCTGACTGGTCCCCCGCATTTGCACAGTGAAATCATTGTGCTGTGCGCTATATTTGCACTCTTTCAACATTTTTTTTTGCACACGTTCCAACAAAAATATTTTTCCTTTGTTTTGTGCTGCAGTCCCGACGCCGCTTCGTATACTCTTCACTTGTCTCATGTTTTTTTCAAGAGGCGAGTTAGAGATTAAAAGAAATTGTCATTTCTTATCATTCTGACAGTAGAACACCTGTAATTTATTGATTTATTTTGGGTGTGTCAGCCATCTCAGTAATTTAACTTGAAAGAAACCACCACACTCAAGGAAAAACAACCAACAAAAAGCAACAATCAGATACGAGGTGTGACCGACATGGTAGTCAATCACCTTTTTGCTTGCTTCTATCAGCAAAATAAGCAAACAGAGTGAGAAAACCTGAGACCACTTTGACTTGACAAAAAACATTAAAGGACAACCGACGCCTCCGAACAAGTTGTGTCCATAATTTGTAAAATCACTTCAAATGACTTCTACTGAGCGTATTTTACAAAGATTCCACCGCATATAGCTATATTTTACGTTTTATAATTCGCGCTGAATGTTCAGGAAGTTTTGTTTTCGAGTTGGTGACGATTCCTGACGTGACATCACGTCAGCAACGTCCCTGACCGAGAAAGCGACACACAATGCATTTTGGGTACTTTGTTTGGTCTGAAAACATTGTGCCGATCCGTGTTGATGGGGAAATTGGGAAGGAAAATACATAATGCGATGGTGAATCGTTGTGTGTTGCACCAAGACTACTATTTGATACTAGTTGACACAAATTCCCAGTAGACAAATCAGCCCATTTCCAACGGAGCTCTGGCGCCATCTTGTGCATTTTCTGGGCGCTACATTGGAGTCCAGACGCCTCAAAATGAGACGGAAGGACTTCTTTAATTGATTGAAAACATTTATGCTTTCATCTTCAGAACTATTTGAATCACATTCATTACTGGATAAGTAACAAGAAAGAATCTTCTCCGAATCTGAAGCCATTGTTTTGATTCTCGAGTAAGGCAAGACTTCCTGGCATGACATCACGAAAAAGGGGGCAGGACCTTCCGAAACTCGCAATTTCCGGGGTAATTTTGAAGTAGTTTTGGGACACTTTAACTCATTTTTATTGGTGTTTTACATTTGACTAAAAATATAAGCCTGCATGTTTTGGGTATTTTAGATGCTATAAAAAGCTTTTCTGACGTCAGTTAGGAAACCAAAAAATGGTGTTGGTTGTCCTTTAATTCATTCACTGCCAATCACGAATTTATTCAGGAATTGAAAATATGACCTAGAGCGGCAGGCCAAAATTTGTTCAGATTTTGTTTTTGTTTTGCTTGGGTGTCAATAAAGCGCTGGCCAGACCTTTTGGCAATGTTTTTCTCTTTCACAAAGGGACAGTATTTCCTTTCCGTTACGCCAAGACGTCTTGCATTGCTAGTGAATCAAAACAATGGCTTCAGATTCGGAGAATATGCTTTCTTGTTTGACATTCAGTTATGAATATGATTCAAATAGTTCTGAAGAGGAAAGCATACATATTTGCAATCGATTAAATAATTTATTTGTGCCATTTTGAGGCAACATTGGGGGGAAATCTCTCACCCAAAAAGAGAGGCACAAAATGGCGACCTCCTGTGGCCACCTCCGTTTCCACAGGCTGATAAATTCCTTATATGGCGCTTGGACACCCTCTTCTGGCCTTGTGGGGGCTTTTGGGTGCAACACGAGGTCCCCAGACCAAACAAGTACGGAAAAATATATTGACGTGATGGAAGACCGCTACAATGCGTCTTCTTTACGGTCAGGGGTGGTCCTTTAGTGACGTCACGTACGGACTCTTCACAAACTCAAAAACAAGACTTCCTGAATATTCAGCGCAAGTCTTAAAACGTAAAATATTGCTATATTCAGTGGAATCTTTGTAAAAGACGCTCAGTAGAAGTCATTTCAAGCCATTTTACAAATTATGGACACAACTTGTCCGGAGATGTCGGTTGTTCTTTAATTATCCTTACCTTAAAATGAGCCAATATAATAACAAAATGTGAACTTGACAATTCACACATTGACTAATAAAATGCCAAACTATTCTTAATTTCTCATGAAACCGAAAAAGCTGCTGTGCAGAATGATGCCATTGGGACATTCGTGTTGGCCGGGCAAACTTATGATGTCAATAAGCCCCACTGTGACATCACAGTAAGCTACAGATAAACAATGAGAAAAGAGTGGGTTGATTGTTTATTTTAATCTTGGAGGTTGGCCTACCGCTCATAAATGACAACTATTAAACACAAAATATATTTTGAAGTCACTTTTCTACTGGGGGGCAGTCACAATATAAAGATCTAATAAAAAAATAATATTTTGCAGCCATGAATCAAATATGACACGCGGTTAAAATATAAATAACAATAATAATAACAAAAATAATAATCATCATCATAATAACAACAACAATAATAATAATAATAATAATAATAATAATAATACATTTCATTTATAAGCGCCTTTCAAAATTCTCAAGGACACTCTACAGCAGGGGTCGGGAACCTATGGCTCACGAGCCATATATGGCTCTTTTGATGATTGCATATGGTTCGCCGATAAAACTAAATACATATTCTGTTTTTTTCGCCGTTCATTTCCTGTTGGGGCTGCAGTTGGCGGAAAGTGCAATTTTGATTGGATGATACTGGCCGTCATGTTGAAACAGGTAAACGCCCCTTTAAGTGAGCCCAACGAGTGCACTTCAGCTTGAATGCACCGGAGCATTCGCCTTTGAGGAGAGAAAATGTTCTGAATCTAATTTGCAATGAAACAATTCCATCGATGAAACAGTCGAATGTCAGTGACATTTTAACAAACCCCATGTTAACGTTCGCATCAATATACTTCTGCGAGAAGTATATTGCAGATAGCAAGTGTGGAAGCTTATGAGCCGTGTGCAGGCTAGCTAGCAGTAACTTCGCCTATGGCCCGTTTGGCTAGATTTTTACCAATCACGACAACGGAATACCATTCATGTTAACGGTGAGTACAATCAAGTTATTTTAAATAATACATTCTGACATTTAGGTGCGTGTTTGCGTGCGTGTTTGTATGTGTGTGTGTGCGTGTGCGTGTGTGTGTGTGTGTGTGTGTGCGTGTGTGCGTGCGTGCTTGTTTGCATGTGTGTGTGTGTGTGTGTGTGCGCGCGCGCGCGTGTCTGCGTGCGCCTGTGGCTCTCACTGAAAAACATTTCACTGAAAAACATTTCTAAATATTTTACTTTTATGGCTCTCTTAGTCAAAAAGGTTCCCGACCCCTGCTTTACAGTCACAGGATATTTTTTTCTGTGGATGAGCAGCGGCAGCCGCGCGCTAGCGTTCGATTTACATCATTCCTGGACAGTTGGATAACATCCACATTGCAATTTCAAGCAAATGTTTGATCCAATAAAAATGATTACAAAAAAAAGAACAAAAATAGTGCATTTGCAAAGTTTTTTTTCAAAATGTTTCAGCCAAAAGTCTCAATGTTTTTCTCTGAACGTGTTCATAAAAAAAGCAAATCACTGTTGAAGACATTGGAAATATAATTAAATGAAATAAATGCCCCAAAAGGGACAAGAACGTTTCGTGAACACGACCGACCGTACGTCGCAGTCTCCCCAGCTGGGGCCCTTGTCTCGACGGCAACACGTCATGGAACATTCCCGGAACCAGCCAGCGCACCACCCACCAGCCTGGCTCTTCAGGCGCTCTCTCGCAGAGGAAACAAACAGCAAACACTAACTTCAAGCCCTTTCCCAACATATGCAACCCTTTCCCGACGTGGACGCATAAACAAACAAACCTCCTCCCCCTAAAAAAAGTGCATCAATCACAACACGAGTGCGAGCGAGGGCGCCATAAAGTCACTAACAGCCCTGAAACACTTGGCAACAACCATCCGTCAAACAAGAAACAAACCACCGCCGGTGACCGGCTGTCAAGCGTCCGACGATCGGTCTTCGATCGCCGGTCGGCTTCCAGCTTCAGCCAGCGTCCCCGCTAGCCTTCGTGCAAATTCCTCGGGCTGTTACGCAACTCGGCTAATCTGCATGCAAGGCAACGCGTGCCCGCCCGAGGTATTCCCCACTGCACCGCGGTGAACTCCACTCGCCAGCCCCGAACTGCTCACCCCCGAGCCACCGAGGGGGCTTTCAAAAGCGACCGCGAAAAAAAGAGAAGACGACAGGAGGGAGGAAGGCGGCTCTTAACCTACCGAGAGCGGGGGTGACAACAAGTCACCGCGGTAACACCAGTTCCCTTCCGGGGCTTGACACCTCTCTCGGTTCGCCTGAGGTCGGACGAAGAAGGGACGGAAGGACAGACGGAAGGTGGCCGGTCGTGGCGGAGGCGAAGGCGGAGGCGGGTGAATCCACGCGAGAGCAACACGAAGAAAAGTTGCGCGTCAAAACGGAAGAAATCCTTCTCAACCGGATTTCTGGTAACGGAGCTCCGCCGCCGCAGTCAGCCACACTACGAATGCGAGCGTATGCGTGCGTCAGGGTGAAATCCGGAGACACACGCACACATGCACACGATCACGCGCACGCTCACATGGGGTTATTCCGAGCGCCACTTCCCAGAATAGAAGCAGCGGCGAGAGGCAGTGACAGACAGACACTGTGTGTGTTGTGTGAGTGCGTGTGTGTGCGTGCGCGGGGGTAGGGGGGCGGGCATGCATGCGCGTTGTGCACGCGCATGTGTGACGTCGTCGGATCCCCCAGTGCACAACCAGGGCAGAGGGAGGGGAGGGAGGAGGAGCACTGGCCGAGGACGACTCTCTGTCTGCCGGCTTAAGAGAGCAGGATTCCCCGGTCACCTCTGGAGCGACCTGTCTCTCTGCCTGTCTATGTGTGTGTTTTGTCTCTGACTGTCAGTGAATGACTTCCTCCATAAACACGCGCAACACACACGTACACGTGCACACATTGACACACGCACAGACACATAGAGACACACAAATGCACACACGCACACTCCTAACTCATTGAACTAATAAATCAAATCAGTTTACCGCATTGAAATGAATGGAGACACTCTTAATCCGTTCCTGATCCCCAAATACCAACATTTTTGCAAAATAAAGAAAAATATCAACAAATAGTAGTGTGCCCATACACACAAAGGTACACCGATACACACACACACACACACACAAACACACAAACACAGACTCCCGACACATTGAACTCATGCATCAAATCAGTTTAACGCATTGAAATGAATGGAAACACTCAATCCGTTCCTGATCTCCAAATGCCAACCTTTTTACAAAATAAAGAAAAATATCAAGAATTAGTAGTGTGTCCAAACACACACACACACACACACACACACACACACACACACACACACACACACACACACACACACACACACACACACACACACACACACACACAAACACACGCACACACACACTCCCAACTCATTGAACTCATACATCAAATCAGTTTACCGCATTGAAATGAATGGAAACACTCTTGATCCATTCCTGATCCCCAAATGCCAAACATTTTACAAAAAAAATAAACAAACCAAGAAATAATAGTGTGTCCATAGACACAAACACACAGACACACTCACCGGTCACTGTCCAGCAGCACAACAGCGTTTACCCCAGGCAAGTGGGTGGGGCTACCGCTGAGAAACAAACACCATCAGAGGAAATTGGTTAAACTACATCTCTACTGTACATCTCCCCCAGGCAACATTGTCATGCATTTAATTATTCGAGAATTCTATATTTTTTAATTCATTATTTTGATTGGGCGTGGGCGTTAAATTTGAGCAGGCAAGACGCAGTCATGTGTCCTCCCTAGAGAAATGTTCCATGAATGTGTCTGATGTCTGCCAACGTGACTTCAGCGTCAACTGAGCCACACTGTCAATGTCTGGACTGACAGTAGGTTAAATATTCAGGTCAGGGGATTTCCAAAGGCATCCAAAAGATGAGATAGACGTGGATGGGGCGGGTGGGGGTGTCCCCCACGGTGGGGGCTTCCAAAAATATGCAGTCTGGTATGTGGAGTGAAGACCCGCCGCATCTCTCGCTGGGGACATTTGGAGGTGAGAGGAGCATAAAAACGACACCCATTTCAAGAAAAGAACATTAAATTATTCACTGCCATTCCCAAATTTGCTCGCATTTTGTTTTTTTCTTTATTGGGTGCGCTGGCAATGTTTGTTCCCTTCCACAAGAGGGTAGCATTTCCCCTTTTTTCCATGTTAGCGCTTTGTTCCTGCTTCAGCTGTTGTTAAAGCGCTATATAAACCACTATGTATGTATTGCATTGTATTTTGGACATCCGCCATCATTTCAAATTCATATAACCCCAGACCTATATAATTTAGGAATTAACTCGTTTTTTTCTGATGAAAGAAGATAGTCTAAGGTTTCTTACGCTGAATCGAATGTTTATGTAGTCCTAAAACTCAATATTGGATTGAATGTACCTTTATTCGTCTCGTAGTGGAGAAATGTACATTTTACAGCAGCAAAGTTATGAAAGGAAGAGGAAATGAAAGAAAGAAGTAGAAAAACAAGAATACAGGAGCTGCTGGAAAAGCAGTCACTTTCGCGGTGCCATCCTGAAGTCAAAAACCAAAACAAAAAAACAAATAATATGACAACACAAAGACACAGAGAGTCATTAATTCTTCAGCACTTGCTGTACCCTTTGTGATATTAAGCAGTTCTAGATGAAAGAGGAGAGGATCAAAGTCCTTTTCAGCAGTGGATCAGGGACGTCATGGTTGAATGTACACGTCTACTACAAGCTAAATGTTGAAACCAAATATGCAGCTGTAGCATCCATTGACGAAAATAGATTGTCTCACATCTCCTGTCTCACGTAAATCCGCTTCAATTCCAAGCCGCGACAGTTCCACATACGCATCGGCGCTTAGCGCTGACACTCTTTTCTTCTTATCGCGGGCTTCTCAAGCCATGCATCCATCCAGCCGCAGATTGTCCTGGCATATTCATGCTGCCGAAATGGCGCAACCGCTCCGCACAGTCTCCTCCTTGATGAATGTGATGGCCCAAAATGTTGAAAAACAATCCACACGACGCACAACAACACAAAGTGACAAAAGAAAACATGAAAACAAAAATACAAAAAAAAGCTGCCTACTCGGGCACCATCTTGGATTTCTTCTGTGGGTCCTGGAATTTGCGTGACAATGACACAAACCCTGGGACTGGAATGAACACATTTTTGCACATCGTCTGGCAGTGAATGAGTGAACATTGCACTTAGATAACATTGCAGATCAAAAGCATTATCAAATGTAATTAGGCTTTTCAAGATCAGGATTTTGGAGTCCATCAGTGATCAATAAATCAATACATTTCAAGAACCAAACTATCCAGTTTATTTAAAGAAAAAATTACTGTACAGTCGAATTCTGCTATTTTTCCAGGGATTTAGTGAAACATGCGTGTGAGCGATTGAACGTGAGTTGTGACCTACAGTAGCTCTTTGCGCTTGTCCTACTTATAAATTTATATTTTTGTCTCATTCAAGAAAAGGCGGCTGTGACACTCCATACGCACATGTGAGACCATTACTTCATTGCTTCATTATTACTTCACTTGACTAGCCAAAAGGTCAAAAGTAACTCACATTTCTCATCACCGCCTCTTTCCCCCCAGATTAGCATCTCAACACCAAACGTTCCTCTTTTAGTTGCACATCAAAAATAAACTGCTGTGTGGAATTGTGTGTGTGTGTATGACCAGTCTTGTGAGGACCACTAACATTTTATACCATACGTAGTGCAGACATTTTTAACAAGTAAGGACCTTTTGGCCGGACCTCACAAGTTTTTCATTCTAAAGGTTTCTAGAGGGTCCATGTCGCAGGTGGTGATGGCGGGTTCGGATCCCAAAAAGCAGGCAGGAGGGAGCAGGAGGTTGTTTGACAAATTGTATTAAAATAAAGGTCAGTAGGATCAAAATGTAAAACATCAAAATCATCTGAACAAAAAAAATACAAAGTATCAAAAGAAGACCAAGAGTAAAAGTCCACCAAGGTTAAACAAACACATGCACAGCATACAATGTATACAATTGCATACAAAGCATACAACAATGATCCGACACCAGATGGTTGTGCCGGGAGTCCTTTTAAGTGTCACTGATTGTAACGACCAGCACCTGCGAGGCAGCAGGCAGGCTGACAGCGCTACCCGGTGGTCGCCAATCCGAACATGGCAGTCTGCCAAGGCTCGGGACGACCAGCACCTGTGCAGGTGCAGGCGGGGCCGACAGCGCCACCCGTTGGTCGCCAACCAGATCATGACAGTAACCCCCCTTTCAAGGGAGTGCTTCCAGAAGTTCCAACAGTCTCCCAAAAGGTCCACTCGCCAGGGAACAATGGTGGAGATGGCAACCGCTGCCTCTCCAGCATACGATGGGCGGCGGCCAGATGGGAACGGGACTTGACTTGACGTGGACGTGGGCGCGGCACGGATCGTCGTGGGCGTGAGTGCGATCCCTCTCGCACGTTCACGCGACAACGCATGGCTCAACGCGGACGTCGAACTGCCAGGCGCAGAGTGGCACCCCAGACGGCCGTATGGGACCAGGTCTCGGCCGGACGCCGACGTGGGCGTCAACTGCCCGGCAACGGGGAAACGAGACCAGTCCTGAGCCACTCCAGCGGTGAGTGGGGCTGACAGCGCTACCCGGTGGTCCCAATCCGAACGTGGCAGTCCGCCAAGGCTCGCGACGACCAGCACCTGTGCAGGTGCAGGCGGGGCCGACAGCGTCACCCCTTGGTCGCCAACGAGATCATGACATTCAGATACCGCACTCCTGCTGTTAATTTAGTTTCAAGTCCACTTTTTATTTATTTATTTTTAAAGAAGTTGAAGTGGGAAATGGGGTGACATTTAGTGTTCAAATAAATGTAACACGAGTTCTTCTCTAAATTTATCAGCAACGGTAATCCTCACTCCATATATGGAGTTATCCAGACCTCACAAAACCATTGAAACGGGAATGTGTGTGTGTGTGTGTGTGTGTGTGTGTGTGTGTGTGTGTGTGTGTGTGTGTGTGTGTGTGTGTGTGTGTGTGTGTGTGTGTGTGTGTGTGTGTGTCATATTGTGGTCTTTTGCCATGAAAATTGTTTTCATTTTCCCGACAGCGCGCGGTGAAAAGATAGACGCGTGAGTGCGCGCGTGCGCGTTGGCCAGCTCTAAGTGGATTAACGCCTGCCTCGACCTATAATAGGCTCATCGTTGCGTGACCTCGTCAGCGCTGACGCCGTGGCAACGAGTGCCATGGCGACGGCGCAGCGGCCATTTGCATAGGGAAAAAGGTAAACGCCGTGCTTGCTCAAGATGACCGTGTGATCTCGCCGCCGAGAATCACTCGCGAGACATCATGTGATTCAACCATTTTATCACATTATCACAAACTCAAACTAACGCTGATAGAACCACAAATGAACCCCTCACACACTTAGCCGCACACCTTTTGTCCATCACATACACTTGCAAACTCTCACAGGCTTCCAAAAACTTCCAGTCTCTCAAACTCACACACAGGCACCGCACGCTAACGCCATTCTCTCATACACACTCTTGCAAGTACTTTTGCTCCCCCTTCGGCTGCAGTGTGGCTGCATTGCCAGATGTTAAGTCATGTGATTAAGACTCGGCGCTGGCCTCAAACGACCGCAGCATGAGCTCTTGCTGTCATTGTTGACGTGAACACAAAAACACACGCAAAAGTAACAGATTGCCGAGTCGGGGTCCCCAATCGGATGTCAGGAGGACCCAAACCGTGCCCCTTCCACTTTCATATGCTCTGATCAAACTTCCAGAAGATGGGAAAATGCAGATGGCATCAAGAGTAAAAACAATTTGAAGACAAAAAACCTCTACAAATTGTGAAAGCCTTTAGCAGATGACATTAATATGGAGGCTGAAATTTAATTCACCCAAATAAAAAGGATTGATCGGAGCCACTTTGAGGTGGGGGAGCGCCTTCATCATTTCATCATTGCAATAAAATGGACTATTTCCAAACTGCTAGATGGGCGGTGAAGTCGCTCCACATATTATAATGTACTGTGTATATGTGACGGGTGTCACAACAGTGACTGTCTTGACCTCCACGATGCTGCCGTCTTAATAATACCGGACGCGTGGATGTGTCTTTTTATTTCTTTTATTTCTGCAACACAGTATGGCAGACGGGATGGTTCTACATCACTCTGGATAGCACTACATAACTGTGACAGACTGGAGAAAGGGATCTGTCGCCGGTGTATCAGTGGTCTGTGCGCTTGTCATAGATGCACTGCACTCGGTCTGGGAAGGAACTCTGTCCCTACTAACATAAATGGCCTCAGCTTGAACCTGCCCATTCCCCTCTGTACAAACTACACCACTCTGGATAGCACTACATAACTGTGACACGGTCGGGATGCCTCTGCCTCTACCAACACACTTATTCAAAGGTGTGCTAAATGTCCCTTGTAAGGAGCTCATTCTTAGACTTAACACAAAAAAATACAGGAAAAAATCAAAAGCACACTAATTGCAAAACAGCGGTTCAGACAATTAACACACTATTTGCAGAACGGGGGTTGACACACCTTCCACCGAGTGATGGAATGAAGACGCTGTGCAGCATCGCGGTCCCGGTCCGAAGTGGAGAGTCACTTGTGATCGACGAGTCACGGCATCAATGTGACGGGTGTCACAACAGTGACTGTCTTGATGCTGCCGTCTTAATAATACCAGACGCATGGATGTGTCTTTTTATTTCTTTTATTTCTGCAACACAGTATGGCAGAAGGGATGGGTGAAGTCGCATGGGTTTCGTCTTGTGATTAACTGCGCAACAGAAAAGCACTATTAAGCACTTGTGCTTCAAAGTTCCACTTGACAAAACTTGAATTAAATAATGACACAAACAGTAATCTGGACTCGAAAGGAATCAGGGAACTAATTAGATAACACTAGACAGTACAAAAGGGGAAACAAAATAATCGTCCAAGTAGTTCTGAAAACTATAGGCAGGACTTAGTGACACACTGTGCGCCGTTGCGTCACTTCCGTCATAATTTATTACTCTTAGTACACAACTCCGTTACATATACAGTATGTTGATAGTGGACTCTTTACTTTACGGAAGTAACGCAGATAAAAAGCTAGCTAGCTAGCTCATGGATAGCTATTAAATAGCTAATAGATATTGGAATTGGAATTGGAATTGGATTTGCCTTTATTAGTCTCACAGTGGAGAAATTTACATTTCACAGCAGCAAAGTGATGAAAGGAATGAAAGTAGAAAAACAAAATACATGAGCTGCTAGAAAGGCAGCCTCTCTCGGGGCGCCGTCTTGAAGTCAAAAGAACAAAAAAAAACTAAATAACAAATAATATGACAGCATAGAGACAATATGACAATCCAAAGACACAGAGAGACATTCATTCTTCAGGACTTGCTGTACCCTCTTTGTGATGACATGAAGCAGTTCTAGATGAAAGAGGAGAGGATCAAAGCGTCTTTCCACCAGTGGATCAGGGACATCATGGTGGAATGTGCACGTCGACTACAAGCTAAATGTTGAAAGCAAACATGCAGCTGTAGCATCCATTGACGAAAAGAGATTGTCTCACATATCCTGTTCCACATAAATCTGCTTCAATTCCAAGCCGCAACAGTTCCACATACGCATCGGCGCTCTGCGCTGACGCTTCTTTCTTCTTATCGCGGGTTCCTCAAGCCATGCATCCCTCCAGCCGCAGACTGTCCAACAGCACTGACCTTCCACTGAACAAAGCGGGGCTGTGAAGATGCTGCCCATTACAGGCGCAAAAAAGCACAATGGCCCCTTTGGTGTCCAGCGATGGCAGTCGAATGGCACCAACATTCCTCCCATTCAAAAACAGTACTGCCGAAAAGGCGTAACCGCTCAGCACAGTCTCCTCCTTGATGAATGTCGTGGTCAAAAATGCTGAAAAACAATCCGTATCCGTTCCACATGACGCACAACAACACAAAGTGACAAAAGAAAACACAAAACAAGACAAAAACAACCAAAAAAAGCAAGGCTCATAAGAGCACTTGCTGAGGCTGCCTACTCGGGCGCCATCTTGGACTTCCTATGTATGTTACTATGTATGTATCTAATCATACATACAACCGAAATGTGGCAGTATCGTGATACGTAATCGGCAAATATCATGGCGTGCCTGTATCGTATATACAGTAAAGTCTCGTTATATCGATATTCTCGGGAATTAGAAAAATGTCGATATAACCGTACTGTCGATATATCCGTCCTGCGCCGAACTGCATTAACAAAAGCTGCCGAAAGAGGGCATCCAAGCGCCATATAAGAAACGGAGCTGGCCATGAGCTCGCCATTTTGTGCCTCTTTTTTTTGGGTGAGAGATGTTCCCCCAATGTTGCCTCAAAATGGCACATATAATTCTTTAATCGATTGCAAACATGTATGCTTTCCTCTCCAGAACTACGGTGTATTTGAATCATATTCATAACTGGATGTGTAACAAGAAAGCATATTATCTGAATCTGAAGCCATTGTTTGGATTCACAAGCAATGCAAGACGTCTTGGCGTGAAGTCATTTTTATTGGTGTTTTGCATTTGAATAAAAAGTTACATCGGTTGTCCTTTAATACACAGTATGGAATGTTAATAATTTATAAAATCATCACGCTTCAGCAGACAAAACAAGAAACATTGTTGCAAAAAAACGATTGCATTCATATACAGTACAGTGGGCATGTACATAACACAACAGGGAAACTGCAACGCTTACATCTTACTGTATTATGTATGCAATTTAAAAAAGTCATCAATCTTCTTCTGCTTCCCATTTGTACCTTTTAACACAAACACTTCAATCTCGTCTGCTACACACGAGCTAGCGTCTGAAAATGAAAATGGCTCTGCTACACGGGAGCTGGTCACGTAACAAACTCACGTGACCAAGTCACGTGACCAAGTCGACCAATGGAGCGACCGATGGCGTGTATCGATATAAACATAGCAAAATGGCCGGCGGAAGATGAAAAAAGAGCACCGTAGTAAGCTAGACAGCCAAAAATATTATAAATGAAATGTATTATTCTTATTATTCTTATTATTATGTACTGTACTACAAACATTTACTGTGCTTCTTTATTCATTTGCTGTACTGTGTTCCACTAACTTTGGCCTCATAACTATCTTTTGTACTCATACACATGTACATTTACCAATACAGGGTTTGCTACATCGTGGTTTTTTGTCTATCACAGGTGGTCCAGGTCCGCATTTATGGCGATAAATGAGGGATTACTGTACATCCTTTTAGTTTGATAATATATCGGTGACGTCATTAAATATGCAATATTGGCATTGGTATAAATGTCATGGACTCAATCAATTTTGGTTAATTCAGTATCTGCTTTATTTCACCAAGAAATGTGTATGGAGTATTTGTTTTGGGAAGTATTTTGTACTGTTATGACAATCATCAAGCAGAATATTTATTTTGTGGAATGTGCTGTAACAATCAATGACAAGTTCTAAACTGGTTTTCTTAAGTGTGTTTGATATTTTTAGGCGAAATAAGACGGAAACATATTTAATTTAAAACAGATTATTTTCTTACCGACAGTGTATTGTAGGTGTTCAAATACCTGACATGTTACAATACACTGTGAGAAAAGAATCTGTTTTAAATTAGATATCAAGTAGACAGGATGAACTTAATACAACTAAAACGTAAACATGTACAGATAATATAGAACAAACAATTGAAAAACTATTAAGATGGTAACTGTATTGTTGTGCCACATCACAAATGGAGTACCGCTGTGAAAATGAGTTCAGAAGGCGTTTATATTAGGTAGCTAGCCAGCTATTAGCTATCGATTAGCTAACGAGCTTTCTATCTATTTTCGAGGTGAGTGAACGCTGATGCGTGTGGCTGCCGCTGCTCACCCACTGAAAAACTTATCCTGTGACCTTGTGACCTTGACAGTTTTGAAAGGTGCTTATAAATAAAATGTATTATTATTATTTATTATTTATTTTGCGTATTACAAATCACTTTGTGTACCTCATCAACTTGTCTCCCCAATTCAGTGAGTAGTACATTTATTTACGCATATTTTTCCAATTTGAGTGTACAGCGTGTTGTACAGGTACATATTAAATTGGGTGGGAAAAAGAGCGTGCTTGTCAGAAGTGTCGTCACCGCAAAGACGTTGAAAGAGAAAAAAAAAAACAAGCAACAAGTACACAGCCGTTCGCCGCGGGCTCTCGTCTCTGAACGCAACACAAACTCGTCGCTTATGACAGCTGACGGATGAATAATGCTGACTCACACACGCGTGCGCGTGCACGAACCGCTTTGACCACACCTGCAGACTCCCACGGATTAGTGATGGGCGGATTGCCTTTGTTAACATACCGGGACGCATTGCATAACAACTTTCTGTGTCGGAATCTTTCGCACTGTCGCTTTAAAAGTGCAGAACACGCACGCGCGCATAAAGAGTGCGTTGAGGTGTGGCGCCTGTATTACTTCACAGCTGGAGGCAAAAGTTCAAACAACTATAAAGTGCATCTTCAGTGAGACTCAATATGAATGGCAAGGAATTAGCACCCCCGAGTGGCCACGGGGTGCTACTGACATATTGTGATGAAATGTTGAAACACACAATACCAAATAGTTTACGGTAAATCGTAATTACATTCACGTTTACTTACGTTTAACGGGCGGCGGGTGATCTGGCGTCAAAATAAACCAAAGAAAAATTTGGTAAACTATCTCATATTGTTTTGCCGCCGTGTTTAAGCAATGCTGAGTTGTATTTACGCTCTTTAAACTACGGAAAATGACGAGCACCAAAAAGCTTCAATAATGATTACTTTAACGTTGTATGAATTTTTAAATAGTTGTGAGCGACTGGCCTGAAAAACCCCAATACTAAATTGGCAAATGAGATAATCTTGGTCGCTGCAGCATTAGTTTAAGATGTGCCCAGAAGCAGTGTCAATATTTAAATGATGAAATCCCATGAATAACAAAAAGCTCCAATATTAAGTACATTTTTTTAAGTACATTTATTTTATGACGATTTTAAGGTTTGTGGGCGATTCGTCCTTAAAATAAACACGATAATTTTTGTAAACTATCTTTTGTTTGGCGCCAGGGTAGATTAAGCATGGCTCGATCAATATCACTGAGAATCAATGTTCCGTCTAATTTTTCATGTGTCTGAGCAGGCACACAAACTCCCTGAACACACTGAGGACCACTGTGAGCAACATCATATGTGTACGCTGTGGCCACACGTGAACGGCGCAGGGCACATTCGCGACGTTCTGCTCCGATTGGCTGCGTATCGTACGGGAACTGTCCGGTTTTATTGGCTGGGCACCTGTCACTCGTTCACTCATTGAGTTACATTGCAAAATGGTACTATATATATGTATGTGTGTATGTATGTATGTATGTACGTATGTATGTATGTATGTATGTATGTATGTATGTATGTATGTATGTATGTATGTATGTATGTATGTATGTATATATATATATATATATATATATATATATATATATATATATATATATATATATATATATATATATATATATATATATATATATATATATATATATATATATATATATATATATGTATAATCTCATTTTCCGTCCGCCCGCTTATTGGGGTCGCGGGGGTTGCTGGAGCCTATCTCAGCAGTCTTCGGGCACGAGGCGGGAGGACACCCTGAATTGGTTGCCAGCCAATCGCAGGGGACACAAAGACATACAACAGTCACTATCACACTCACGCCTAGGGACAATTTGGAGTGGCCGATCTGCCTGCCATGCATGTTTTTGGAGTGTGGGAGGAAACCGGAGGACCCGTAGAAAACCCATGCGGGTCCGGGGAGAACATGCAAACTCCACACAGGGACGCGAACCGACGACCTCTGCACTGTGAAGCCAGTGTGCACTGTGAAGCCAGTGTGCACTGTGAAGCCAGTGTGCACTGTGAAGCCAGTGCAGCACTGTGAAGCCAGTGTGCACTGTGAAGCCAGTGTGCACTGTGAAGCCAGTGTGCACTGTGAAGCCAGTGCAGCACTGTGAAGCCAGTGTGCACTGTGAAGCCAGTGTGCACTGTGAAGCCAGTGTGTGCTGCACTGTGAAGCCAGTGTGTGCTGCACTGTGAAGCCAGTGTGTGCTGCACTGTGAAGCCAGTGTGTGCTGCACTGTGAAGCCAGTGTGCTAACCACTCGACTATATATATATATATATATATATAATATATATATATATATATATATATATATATATATATATATATATATATATATATATATATATATATATACAGTAAAGTCTCGTTATATCGATATTCAAGGAGTCCGAAAAAATATCGATATAACAGGGACTATCGATATATCCGATCCTGCGCCGAACTGCATTAAACAAAAGCCGCCAAAAGAGGGCAGCCAAGCGCCATATAAGAAACGGAGCTGGCCATTAGCTCCCTTTTTTTTGGGATGAGAGATGTTCCCCCAATGTTGCCTCAAAATGGCACATATAATTCTTTAATGATTGTAAACATGTATGCTTTAATCTTCAGAACTACAGTGTATTTGAAACATATTCATAACTGGATGTGTAACAAGAAAGCATATTATCCGAATCTGAAGCCATTGTTTGGATTCACAAGCAATGCAAGACGTCTTGGCGTGAAGTCATTTTTATTTGCATTTGAATAAAAAGTGACATCGGCTGTCCTTTAATACACAGTATGGAATGTTAATAATTTTCAAAATCATCGCGCTTCAGCAGACAAAACAAGAAACATTGTTGCAAAAAACGATTGCATTCATATACAGTACAGTGGGCATGTACATAACACAACAGGGAAACTGCAACGCTTACATCTTACTGTATTATGTATACAATTTAAAAAAGTCATCAATCTTCTTCTGCTTCCCATTTTTACCTTTTAACACAAACACTTCAATCTCGTCTGCTACACACGAGCTAGCGTCTGAAAATGAAAATGGCTCTGCTACACGGGTGCTGGGCACGTAACCAAGTCACCTGACCAAGTCGACCAATGGCGCGACTGATGGCGTGACACGTGACAAAGTCACACGGCCAAGTCGACCAATGGCGCGACCGATGGCGGCTCACGTAACAAGACACGTGACCAAGTTGACCAATGGCGCGACGGATATATCGATATAAACAACAAAAATGGCCGGCGGGGGATGAAAAGGAGCCCCGTAATAACCGGATTATCGTAATAACCGGGTATCGTACTAAACGGTACTAATTATACATAAAAAGACTAGAAATGTGCAAGGGAAATGAAAATAGTATCGTAATAAGCGGTACTATCGATATAACCGATATCGATATAACGAGACTTTACTGTATATATATATATATATATATATATATATATATATATATATATATATATATATATATATATATATATATATAACAGTATGTAACAGAGTTGTGCACTTAGATTATTAAATTATGAAGGAAGTGACGCAACGGCGCACAGTGTGGTACCATGTCCCGCCCATAGTTTCCAGAAAATCTGGAGGAGATTAATGGCGAGTCGCAATTTTCTGATGGTCTCGATTAACGCGCATTTTCATGACAATATCTTATTTTGTTTCCCCTTTTGTACTGTCTAGTGTTATCTCATTAGTTCCCTTATTCATTTCGAGTCCAGATTACTTTTTGTGTCATTATTTACCTCACGTTTTGTCGAGTGGAACTTTGAAGCACATGTGCTTCATAGTGCTTTTATGTTGCGCAGTTAAAAGACGAAACCCATGCGACTTCACCCATCCCTTCTACCATACTGTGTTGCAGGTAATAATTGCTTCATTTCGTTTTTATTGTACAATATTTAGTTTCTTGTGTCGTGTTTCATTTGCCCGTGAATGTTCATGGCGGGATGAACTCTGCGCCCTTGCAAGCGCTCCGCGTGTTCTGCCGAGTCTCCGCGTATGATGCGTTCAGGGACATCATGTAAATAACAGAGAACTTGTGTTGTATTCTCTTTTTCTGCAAATAACCCCTATACCAGGGGTCGGGAACCTTTTTGACTAAGAGAGCCCTAAAACTAAAATATTTAGAAATGTTTTTCAGCGAGAGCCACACGCACGCCCGTGCGCACAGACAAACGCTTGCGTGCGCGCGCACACACACACACGCACGCGCGGCCACTTTTCAACGAAATATCAGAATGTATTATTTATAATAACTTTGTGATAGTACTCACCGTTAACATGGATGGTTTTCCGTTCCTCGTGTTTGGTAAAAATCCAGGAAAACAATCGGAATGAAATTCAATTTGCCGGTCCAGAGGCGAAGTTACTGCTAGGTAGCCTGCACACGACTCATAAGCTTCCACACTTGCTATCTGCAATCTACTTCTCGCAGAAGTATGTTGATGCTAACGTTAACATGGGGCTTGTTAAAATGTCACTGACATTTGACTGTTTCATCGATGGCATTGTTTCATTGCAAATTAGAATCAGAACATTTTCTCTCCTCTAATGCTCCGGTGCATTCACGCTGAAGTGCACAAGTTGGGCTCATTTAAAGGGGCGTTTACCTATTTCAACATGACGGCCACTATCATCCAATCAACATGGCGCTTTCGGCCATTCTGGGTCAGTGTCATCCAATCAAAATTGCGCTTTCCGCCAACTGCAGCCCCAACGGGAAATGAACGACGAAAAAAACGACAATATGTATTATAATATGTAATATTTATCGGCGAGCCATATGCAATCATCAAAAGAGCCATATATGGCTCGCGAGCCATAGGTTCCCGACCCCTGCCCTATACGATCACATGTTGTTCATTCTGTTTTGTTATCTACAATGTTTTGCATATTGAGAACAATCTGGAGGAGATTTATGTTAATCACAAGATGAAACCCATGCGACTTCACCCAATCCTTCTGCCATACTGTGTTGCAGAAATAAAAGAAATAAAAAGACACATCCACGCGTCTGGTCTCATTAATACGGCAGCATCGTGGGGATGAAGACAGTCACTATATATATATATATATATATATATATATATATATATATATATATATATATATATATATATATATATATATATATATATATATATATATATATATATATGACATATATGTATGTACGACATATATGTATGTACGACATATATACATATATATATATGTATGTCGGGTGAATATTTTGTAGAATTTACAAATGTAATTCTCAATTTTTGTAGCAAATGAAGAGTTTATTTGGAACAGGCGACGGTACGCCTAAAGAGTTTGATGTTTCTCTTCATTTGTAAGTAGGTTCGTTGTCAGATCCCCCAGGCAGGTGATGCGCAGAGCTTGATTGCGGCGTGGAGTCGAGCTAGTCGCTTTGAGGCTGTGAGTCCGAGATGAGATCTCTCTGTCCCGCGACAGCTCCTTTTATACCATTTTCAAGCATGTGCTATGCGTCAGGCTGAGACGCACATCAAGGAGATCAAGGAATTGAAAGACATGAAAGGGTTGAAAGGCGCACTTCAAAATCATACACACGTGTGACGCCACACGCCCATCACTATGTCAACGCGGAAGCAGATGAAGTGCCACGGGGAGCGGAGGGAGGGTGCAGGCAGAAGAGAGGAGCGAGGCGGGGGGTGGGCCAGCGGGTTGCACAGCCGCACCAAAACCTTATAGGACGCGTAGCGTAACGAGACACCGAGAGGAGCGCAACGACCAGAAAAGGTCAAAAAAAGGGCGAAAGGGAGCCGGGAGAGGACATCATGGCGCTCATCCCGTCGCAGGTTCTCCGCGTCGCGATCCTGCTGTCGTACTTCTCCATCCTGTGTCACTACAAAGCTCTGGACATGCCGGCGCACCAGACATACGGAGGCTGCTGGAAGTTCCTCACCTTTATCGACCTGGTGAGCGTCCCCTCGCATCGCTTAGCTTCGGCTCGACTCTGCTTTGATCGGATTTATCATCCTTGGTGACGGCTCGCTTAGCTTCATTTTCAAAGGCGCGTTTGCTTATTTGTTTGGCATTTGCGACTCAGAAAAAAACCGACCTAAACCAAATTATTTGGTTGTTACCCAAGAGGTTCTGCTTTGGTCAGCCCAACAGGAGCGGCATAAACGAGTCGCCTCCTATGCTAGCCACCTTACACGAGAACTAACATGTTAGCCAAATTGCTAGTCTGCGTCTACGCTTTATTTTCTCTCCCGTGATATCTTCTCATTCTATCCGATCTTACTCCTCTTTTAATTTTAAACCATCTACTGTGTCGTTCTATTTCAGTTTCCTTCTCCACCCAGCCGCTTTTCTCATAATGGGGGCGGAGGAATGGATAAAAAGAGAGTCAAATCCGTGAATGAAATTGTCAAAGCAGCAGTAGGGTGGATCCTGACCCACATTCCTTCCTTTAGCACCTGTTGAGTTGTAACATAATTTGTAAAATGGCTTCAAATGACTTCTACTGAGCATATTTTACAAATATTCCACCGCATATAGCTATATTTTACGTTTTAAGATTAGCGCTGAATATTCAGAAAGTCCTGTTTTTGAGTTGGTGACGAGTCCTCACCCTACGTCACTGAAGGATAGCCCATGAACGAAAAAAAGGACACTATGTAGCAGTCCTTCCATCACGTCAATACATTTTGCTGTACTCGTTTGGTCTGAAAACGCAGTGTTGCACCAAAAAGAGGCAGAAGAGGGCGAGAAGGCTCCATGTAAGGAATTTATCAGCCTGTGGAAACTGGCTGATTATTTCCTCACATGGAGCTTGGTCGCCATTTCTGCCTCTTTTTTGGTGATACATTTCCCCCCAATGTTGCCTCAAAATGGCTCAAATAAATTCTTTAATCGATTGCAAACATGTATGCTTTCTTTCCTCTTCAGAACTATTTGAATCATATTCATAACTGGATGTGTAACAAGAAAGCATATTCTCCGAATCTGAAGCCATTGTCTTGATTCTCGAGCAATGCAAGACGTCTTGGCGTGACGTCACGAACTGGGGGCGGGACTTTCTGAAAATGCCCAATTCGCAGCTCAATTTTTTGCAGATTTTGGACACTTTAAGTCATTTTTATTGGTGTTTTGCATTTGACTAAAAATATCATACTGCATGTTTTGGATATTTTAGATGCTATAAAACGTTTTTCTAATGTCAGTTATGAAACAAAAAAGTGATGTCGGTTGGGCTTTAAATCTATATTTCAAAAAGGTAAAGTGTTTGTGACCAGTGGCTTTTAGCGTCTATGCTGCACCTGCACGAGACAGCCACCTCGCCAAAAATGATTAACCTTAAAGGACAACCGACGTCTCCGGACAATTTGTCGATAATTTGTAAAATGGCTTGAAATGACTTCTACTGAGCATATTTTTAATAAGATTCCACCGCATATAGCTATATTTTACGTTTTAAGACTCGCGCTGAATATTCAGGAAGTCTTGTTTTTGAGTTGGTGACGAGTCCGTATGTGACGTCACTAAAGGAACGCCCCTGACTGAAAAAAAGACATATTGTAGCAGTCCTTCCATCACGTCAATGTATTTTGCTGTACAGTGGTACCTCGGTTCTCGAACGCCTCACAGTTCGAACAAATCGGAGTTCGAACAAAATATTTGAGATATTCTTGCTTCGTAGTTCGAACACCAATCGGTGTTCGGACGCCAATACCACGCGTGAGTGCGTACGCGAGGGTGCTGAGCGGCGTACGGGTGTATCGCTCTCTCCGTGACCAACTGTTGTCGCTTGCGGACGTGCTGCGTTTTGCTCTAACGTTTAATATAGGTATACGAAGAGTTTTAGCCCCTAATTATGCCTCCAAAGAAAGTAAGTGCTGCTAAAAGTGACAAAAGAAAAGTAGTGCGTACAACTATTGCATTTAAGAAAGAAATAATCGCAAAATATGAAGGAGGTGTACAAGTGTCTGATCTGGCTAGGGAATACAGCATGGCGAAATCTACAATCAGTACGATATTAAAGAATATGGAGGCTGTGAAATCTAGTGATGTGGCTGTGGGAGTGAGAGCAAGTGTCATTTGATAGATATTTTAAGAGAAAAGAACATCCTGGGCCGAGTCATCCGTAGGGGTCACGTTCCGAGCGAGAGTGACGGCAGCTGACTCGTCGGAACGTAGTAGAATGTTTGGGATCCCAAAGCTGGCGGCAGAGATGTACTACCCAAGCAGGATGTTTATTCACAAATAAAAGAAAACACAGCGAGTAAGAAGGCAGGGGGTGATCCGACCCGCTTACTACGCCAAAAAGCAAATGGCACACGAGGGTGCAAAATTACGCAATCCCGGAAGATAAATTAAATTAACGGGACGCAGGGAAAATACCTCGGACCGGATACACTCTCGCATCGAAGGAAGAGTCCAGGTACGGTGGCGAGTTGAGTCAATCATCCGGCATTGGCGAGGTGATCGCGAACCGTGTAAATGCCCCGTGTCCGTGATTAGAGAATTGACAGTAGGTGGAGAACGGCCGGGAGGGCAGCCATCCCCCCGCGCTGTCAACTCGCAAGTGACAGGAGCAAAGAGATGGTTTCGGTGTTCGAACAAATCGCTTTTCGAACAGGGTCCTGGAACGAATTATGGTCGAGAACCGAGGTATCACTGTACTTGGTCTGACAACCTCGTGTTGCACCCAAAAGCCGCCAGAAGAGGGCGTCCAAACTCCATATAAGGAATTTATCAGCCTGTGGAAACGGAGGTGGCCACAGGAGGTCGCCATTTTGTGCCTTTTTTTTTGGGTGAAACATTTCCCCCCAACGTTGCCTCAAAATGGCACTAAATAAATCGATTGCTTTCCTCTTCAGAACTATTTGAATCATATTCATAACTGGATGTGTAACAAGAAAGCATATTATCCGAATCTGAAGCCATCGTTTTGATTCTCCAGCAATGCAAGACGTCTTGGGGTGACGTCACGAACTGGGGGCGGGACTTTCTGAAAATGCCCAATTCGCAGCTCAATTTTTTGCAGATTTTGGACACTAAGTCATTTTTATTGGTGTTTTGCACTTGAATAAATATATCATACTGCATGTTTTGGGTATTTTAGATGCTATAAAACGTTTTTCTGATGTCAGTTAAAAAAACAAAAAAGTGACGTCGGTTGTCCTTTAAATATGATCTAAAGTGGCAGTATGGCGCAAAACCATCGCTAAATGGTACAAAATGGTGAAAAGTCCAAATAAAGAAGAGCATTATCGTAACTGTTGTTAACATATCAAAAGAAAAAAAGAATGTATTCCCCATAGCTTTCAGTCATCAGTCCCATTTTCCCCAAAATGACCAATATGCTCCAATTTCTGGCAAGGCTGATAAACTTCAGAGCACATGTTTGAGTGATGTTTAATTGGATTAAGTGTGTGACGGCAGAATGAGGAGTGTGAATAAACACAGCTTCCTTTTTCCAATTCCCTGCGAAAACAATGTTTACTCTCACACAGACAGAGCGTAGAAAAACAAGCGAGTGCACAGGAACAAGAGGTTGATTGTTTTTTTTTTCATCTTCACCGGGCCTCCCGACGACGTTTCCCCGATTGGCCACGCTAAGCTAATGTCTGGATGACTGAATTTCATTGTTGAGTAATGTTGATATTGCTTGGCAAACCTAAAAAAATCCTGTCATCCTTTTTTTTTCTCAGGAGCCGAAAAATAAGATTCTACCCACAGTATGTGTTACGGTGAAAATTGGAAGTTAGGGGGAAAAAAGAGGCAGTTTAAGAAATTTTGGCATGAAAAGACCCTTCTCAGTTTTGTTTTTAATTGTACAGTGATACCTCGGTTTATGAACCCCTCGGCTTACGAACATTTCGGTTTACATTTATGAAAATTTTACCTTAGCATACGAACTATTTTTCGGGATACACACGGAGCTGCCACAATGAGTGATGTGTCGTTCGAGCCTGTTCTCCTAACGAGAAAATGGTGGCCGACTGTTTTGTCCTCTATTCCCCGCCCCCAGTCTTTGGTTAAAGCCACGTGATTGGTCAAGAACGGAGCAGTGACGGGAGGGGTTAAACATTAGAGGCAGGCAGACGACAGAGAGAGAGTGAGAAAACACACACACACGAAAGGGAGACGACAGAGCTTGAAAAAAACAAAACAAATGGTGAGAAAATGAATAGAAAACAGTGAAATTTAGACTTGTTTCAACTTTGATAGTTCAAAAGCTATCAACCCAGCTAAACAGAACATGAGGAACTAGGTAAAATTATCGCAAAGAAAGCACGGCAACTTCAATCGGATATCGTCAAGAGGCAACCTGGAAGTTCGTCATCCATTGATGATTTGAAGGCTAGCCACGGATGGTTCGAGAACTTTAAGCGTCGTACAGGGATTCATAGTGTCATTCGTCATGGTGAGGCAGCCAGTTTTGACGATAAAGCTGCCAAAGCTTAAAAGGAATCATTCAAGATGGCCACTCCATTCAATCAAGCCATCAACGACCATCGCAAATGTAAATAAAACAACTTTATCATACAGTACAGTTTATTTCTTTAATTACAATACCATATCACATTATTATACATAAAATAAGGTATATTTTGTGTAGTTTTGAGGCTAGAAAATTATAAAGTAGAAAATTATGTTTTATGGGGACCTGGGAACAGATTATTCTCATTTTAATGGTTTCCTATGGGAAATTAATGTTTGGGATACACACTTTTCGCCTTACACACTCTGTGTTGGAACCAATTAAGTTCATAAGCCAAGGTATCACTGTACTTCAAACACACCCAGTTGACAAAAAAAAAACCAAAACGTTCCGAAAATTGTAAGCGGCAACTGCTCTGTTTACAGATTCCATCCTCTGCAGTTTTTTCAAAATACAATAATTTCAATGTAATTAATTTTAAGGTTATATTATCATTTGTGTTTGATATTATGTCTAAGTTTTCATGGATATATATATATATATATATATATATATATATATATATATATATATATATATATATATATATATATATATATATATATATATAGGTGAACTAATCGACAGCTAATTAGTAATCAAATTAATCAACTATTCTAATGACCAGCTAATCATACAGCTTCCGTTGCCTAACTATAATTGGCGAGTTTAATCAAATTAAGAAATTTGCTGTCAAGTAGAACTATGAGGCTGCAACATTCATGCATGACTCGACTATCGAGTTTCAAATCCTCACCTCACAAACTGAGTCTCACCTTGATCATCAAAGTGCACCTTGAGGCACAACTACCTTGCATGCCACTAAAAGATTCCATTTCAAGGAGCGCTGAGTTCGCCAAGTAGCAGGGAGGGAGGAGTCACGTTGTCTCGTTTTCAATCAATAAATGTTGAAACGCACTTGCAAGCAATCAGATCCACTGGGTTAAAAACAACAATTAAATTGATTGCAGGCTTTGTTCTATTCAACTGGTACCCCGACTTACAGGTATTTCCGGTTATGAGCCTTGCTACATGTCACAAGTAAGCTTCAGATGGGGAGGATAAATGTTGCAATCGACTGAGAGAAAACAGAGTTCCCTATACGGCAAGCTGATAGACACCCGTACAATCATGTCTTCTGTCCGAATGCAAGGAGCAACCCCACAGAAAGAAAGAACATACTCTCTTCTTTCGTCAGAACATAAAACTTATTTTTCCTGTGACTGTCAGTTCTATCGTAATCAGAGGCAAACAGAAGTTACCTTGACCCAAAACATCAATTTCTGATCAAAAAGGAGAAGAAAATCAGCATTTTGAGGAAAAAAAAGTCAAGCGAAACTTGATACAAATACAGTGATACCTTGGCTTACGAACTTAAATGGTTCCCAGGCAGAGTGTGTAAGGCGAAAAGTGTGTATCCCAAAAAATAATTTCCCGTAGGAAACCATTAAAATGAGAATAATCGGTTCCCATGTCCCCATAAAACAATTTTGTACTTTCTAATTTTCTAAGCCTTAAAACGATACAAAATATACCTTATTTCATGTATAATAAATGTGCTATGGTATTATAATTAAAGAAATAAACTGTACTATATAATAAAATCATTTTATTTACCTTAGTGATGGTCGTTGGCTTGATGGAATGGAGTGGCCGGTTTCATCAGCATTAAACACTTGATGAGGAACGTAGCCTTCTTCCTTCACCATCTTGAGGAATGATCCCTTGGAGGTGCTTTCTCAGCGATAATTTGACCTTTTTCCTTTTTTAGCTGGGTTGATAGCTTTTTGCATCAAGTGTACAGATGGCTTGTATGGGTTATTTGTGTAGCCTGATTTATGGGATATTTTAAACTTGCAGTCTACACTCTGCCTTCAACCTATCAATAAAGTTGAAATGAGTCAAAATTTTACAGTTTTCTATCCATTTTCTCACTCCCTCCGTCGTCTGCCTATCTATAATTATTTGCAGCTGTGTTTCTGTACACCCTCCCTCCTCACTGCTGCGTTCTTGACCAATCACGTGCGGCTTTAATCTCTTTATTTGCAGTTCTATTTCTGTAACACCCCCCCAACCCCACTGCTGCGTTCTTGAGAAATTACATGAGGGTTTAACTGAAGACTCGGGGGCGGGGGATAGAGGACAAAAAATAGTCCGCTGCCATTTCCTTGTTAGGAGAACGGGCTCGTTCGCGAACGACACATCACTCATTCTGGCGCTCCGTGTGTATCCCAAAAAATAGTTCGTACGGCAAGATTAAAATCTCATGAATTTAACGTTTGTAACCCGAAAACTTCGTTAGCCAAGGCGTTCGTAAGCCGACATATCACTGTACTGTATTTGCAATTTTTAAGTTGACAGTCAAAATTGAGAAATTCTGCCTCTAGATGGCAGCAGAGAACACGGCAGCCGGGCACCCTCATTGTCTGACTCCCACATCACTCACCAGTCCAGGCCCCGCCTTTTAAAGCCACACACTCAAAGTCACAAATACTACAGTCAAACATGAGGCTCGGTACCTTATAATCAAAATTGCATTTTCCCCCAATTCCTCAGGTAATAGATTCTAAATATTGCTACACAAGTATCAATACACCCTGCGCATTATTGACACTGAAGTTAATATATGAGTCTTGTGAATTGTCTGAAATTTGTGAACGTTATATTACAGGTGATCCAGGCGGTGTTCTTTGCCGTGTGCGTGCTGATTGACGTTTCCAGTCTGCTGACCAGAGCAGGCGAAAACCGGGAGCAGGAGAAGCAACTGAGGAAGTTGATTGACCTGAGGGATTGGATGTTGGCTGTCCTAGCCTTCCCCTTTGGCGCGGTGAGCAGGTGGACACGCACACAAATGCAGAAGTGGTGACAAATGTGTCACAATTGGGGTAAATGATACAATGGCAGTCTTTGTATGAGCCAGTTGAAGAAAAATATGGAGTTGAAGAACAAAATGTAGTATATTCCACATAATCGCAGATGTCAAATTGCATCTCAGGAAATACGATGATTTGCCGAGTAGGAAGTGTGACTTCCATTGTACTTTTTGGAGTCAAAAGCACAGACTTATCATATTTACTGGATTCAGAACTCACCTCTTGAATGAACCAGCACAAGCCTGTTGGTTTTGAATTGTAATTGTTCTGAAAGCACTATATGCATAAAGATCTGAGAGATCTCTGTCTGACAAATTTGACAAAATTTGTCAGACAGAGAAATTTGACAAAATTTGTCAGACAGAGATCTCTCAGAGACAGAAAAGGCGGTACTTACCAAAGGTTTAAATTTCTCAGTGACTCCTAAAACTATACCTACAATAGATTATATCACAGCTACTGAATCGGCTATTAAAAATAACAAACTTTCGTATGCAGAGGCAGATGATCTACGCATTAAAATATCAGCTCTTCTCAGTAGTGCCAAACTTCCTCCGTCCAACATAACATTAGAAGAGAGAAAGGCGTTAACTACTCTACAAAAAGACAAAAATATTACTATTTTGCCAGCAGACAAGGGCAGATGCACAGTGCTGCTCAACACATTGGATTATGAAGACAAATTAAATAGGTTAATCAGTGATTCTAACACGTATGAGCAACTAAAAAGGGACCCTTCCAATAGATACAAGAAAGAAATGATTGACTGTCTCCAAAAGCTAGAGAAAGGAAAACATATAGACAAACAGATGTATTTTAGATTATACCCGGGAGAGGCCACGCCATGTATCTATGGCCTGCCAAAAATACATAAAGAAGGGTTCCCCCTCCGACCCATTGTTTGTAGCATTGACTCCTCTACATACAATGTAGCCAAATATTTAAAAACTATTTTAGCTCCGTTGGTTGGTAACACAGAATACCACGTAGAGAACACCACAGGGTTTGTAGAGAGGATCAAAGACCTCATATTGGAACCTGAGGAAACTTTGGCATCATACGATGTGACTTCTCTCTTTACATCTGTCCCAACCCCAGCAGCAGTCTCAGTGGTGAGGACGAGGCTGCTGGCGGATGTTTCTCTGCATGAAAGAACCAAACTGAAACCGGATCACATCTGCCAATTATTAGAAATCTGCCTTAATACTACGTATTTTCAATTTCGGGAAAAAATTTATAAACAAATCCATGGTTGTGCTATGGGCTCACCAGTTTCACCCATAGTGGCTAATCTTTACATGGAAGAGATGGAGAAACAGGCCCTCACATCCTTCCCAGGGACAAAACCTAGACACTGGTTTAGATATGTGGACGATACTTTTGTCATAATTAAGAAAGAAGAAATTCAATCCTTCACAGATCATCTCAACTCTGTAGACTTCAACATTAAATTTACTCGTGAGGACATTCAAGAGAACCAACTAGCCTTCTTGGATTGTAAAGTAATTATAAAAGAGGACAGAGCGCTAAAAACAGAAGTCTTTAGGAAGGCTACGCACACTGACCAATACTTACTTTTTGACTCTAACCACCCTTTACAACATAAACTAGGAGTTATCAGAACCCTCCAGCATAGGGCTAAACTAATACCAACTAGCACTGAAGGTAGAGAAAAGGAGTCAAAACATATCAGGAGAGCACTCACTAACTGTGGGTACCCTCAGTGGTCATTCAACAAATGTCAGAAAGAAAGAATAGCGAACGAAACCAATAATTCTCAAGATTCTAAAAGGAGAGGAGTAGCAGTACCGTACATTGCAGGAGTTTCTGAAAAATTACAAAGAGTCCTTTGGCAACATAAAATTCCTACTTATTTCAAACCGATAAACACGTTAAGGCAAAAATTAGTGCATCCAAAAGATAGGCTACCAAATGAAAAACAAAGTAATGTAGTTTATTCCATACATTGTAAGAATGAAAATTGCAAAGAGCAGTACATTGGGGAGACTCAACAAATTCTCAAAAAAAGACTTTATCAACATCGCAGGGATAATACTAGTGGGCCTCAATCGGCAGTACATTTGCACCTAAAAGCTACTAACCACTCATTTGACGACAATGAGGTTAAAATCTTAGCGAAAGAACATAGATGGTTTGAAAGGGGGGTAAAAGAGGCGATTCTTATAAAACAACAAAATCCTTCATTAAACCGGTCTGGTGGTGTGAGGTTCAATTTGGATCGTTCATACAATAGCCTGCTCAGGCAAAACAGGTTAGGCAACTTTCGCAATGCTGATGAGGGTCGTTATGCTGATGAGGTGATACCGGGGGGAGTGGGGGTAATAGGCCAATCGTTAGTCAGGAATGTAGGAACAATCAGTGGGGCCACAGGGGGGGGTCCCGCGCCCCCCCCCCAACCTGAGAGTAGGGACCTATCATAGCTGTGTACGGCGCCACCAGGTCTGGACATTAGGGATATATAAATGGGGCCGATACGACCACTCAGACTTTAGTTCGCTGACGAAGCCTCTTGGATAGGAGGCGAAACGTCCGAAACCTTCACTTTTGTACAGATGACGGCTGAAGAAACCTTCTCATCGATGGACCACTCCTGTACGACTGAGAGCTTACACAGACATTTTGTATGAATGTATGTTCAAGTCAAACACTAAACGGGGAAGTAGAAAACACAGACGCTCTAACAGTCGTAAATTGACACCGACTGTAGTCCGACAACATATATCCTTGGGTCTTCAGTAAGGCATTACTGAAACTGCTGGCACGGAATTACCGAATTATGTTCAATAATTCAGCCATTACTTTTTGTTTTGCATCGCGTCAACTGGGAAGAGGGATTTCCTCCCAGCCCACAAACTACGCAGCCAATCACACGCAAACTCGGCTGGAAAAAGCGCGCAATACAAAATCTATCTTCCAGCATTTCTGTAATTTATTAGACATACACGTCTGCTGACAGGCTCCTTTTCTGTGTTTGCAGTTTGTGGTGTTCACCTTCTGGAGTTTGTACCTTTATGACAGAGAGCTGGTCTACCCCAAACTGCTGGACAACTTCATCCCTCAGTGGCTCAATCATGGCATGGTAAGTTTGGATTGTGGGGCGCCGCAAAGGTTGAAAATCTACGTATGATAGACAAAAGAGAACATGAAAATAAAACAGATTACAGTCACTGATAAATTTCATCAGAATTAAATCCTTTGAGGGCGACCCGGTGGTTGGTGTGTCAACCTGACAGTGGAGAGATTGTGGGTTCGATCATCGCTCCGGGCTCCCTGTGTGGAGTTTGCATGTTCTCCTCGGACCCACGTGGGTTTTGTCCGGGTCCTCCGGTTTCCTGCCACATTCCAAAAACTTGCATGGCAGGCTGATTAACTCATTCACTGCCATTCGGGAATTGAAATTATGACGTAGAGCACCATTCCCGAATTAGTTTGGGTTTTGTTTTGTCATGCTTGGGTGATGATAAAGCGCTGGCTATTGTCAAGGTTTTGCGAGGTGGTGATGGCGGGTTCGGATCCCAAAAAGCAGGCAGGAGGGAGCAGGAGGTTGTTTGACAAATTATGTTAAAATAAAGGTCAGCCGGAACAAAATGTAAAACATCAAAATGATCTGAATGGAAAAAAATACAAAGTATCAAAAGAAGACCAAAAGTAAAAGCCCGCCAAGGTTAAACAAACACGTACACGATGCATGCTGCAACCAAGTAGCAAACAAACAATGAATCGGCCCCGGATGATCGTGCCAGGTGTCCTTTTAAGTGTCATTGATTATAACGACCAGCACCTGCGAGGCTGCCGGCCGGGCTGACGTCGGTACCCGCTGGTCGCCAATCTGATCGGGACGACAGGTGCAGGCGGGGCCGACAGCGCCCCCCGTTGGTCGCCAACCAGATCATGACAGTACTCCCCCCTTCAAGGGGCTGCTTCCAGAAGTCCCAACAGTCTCCCAAAAGGTCCACTCGCCAGGGAACGGTCGGTGGAGAGGGCAACCGCTGCCTCTCCAGCATACGACGGGCGGCGGCCTGATGGGAACGGGACTCGGCCTGGGGTGGACGAAGACGCGGCACGGATCGTCGTGGGCGTGGGTGCGATCCCTCTCGCACGTTCACGCGACGGCGCATGGCTCTGCGTGGACGTCGAACTGCCAGGCGCAGAATGGCACCCCGTACGGCCGTATGGGACCAGGTCTCGGCCGGACGCCGACGTGAGCGTGAATTGCCCGGCTCCGTGGGAACGAGACCAGTCCAGAGCCGCTCCGGGATCCAGCGGTGAGTGGGGTCTCGGACTGACATTGACGCGGACGTTGCACGGCTCGTCGTGGATGAGACTCAATTCGTCATGCACGACGACAGCGTGGCTGGACGTGGGCGTGCAATGCCAGTCACCCAGGGTCACCCTGGACGGCCACCTGGAAGGAGGTCTCGGCCGGACGTTTACGTGGACGTTGCGGCTCGTCGAGTGACGCGATTCAAACGCGACGAGGCTTGCGCTAACGTGGACGTAACATTGCCAGGCACAGGGTGGAAATGAGACGGGTCCGATGTACCTGCGGGATCCGATAGTTGGCCGATTCATTGTTTGTTTGCTGCTTGGTTGCAGCATGCATCGTGTACGTGTTTGTTTAACCTTGGCGGGCTTTTACTTTTGGTCTTCTTTTGCTACTTTGTATTATTTCCATTCAGATCATTTTGATGTTTTACATTTTGTTCCTGCTGACTTTACTTTAATACAATTTGTCAAACAACCTCCTGCTCCCTCCTGCCTGCTTTTTGGGATCCGAACCCGCCATCACCACCTCGCAAACCGTGACAGCTATGGTCTCTGGCAATGTTTTTTGTTTTCCACAAGGGGGCAGCATGTCCCTTTTTTCCATGTTAGCGCTTTGTTCCAGCTTCAGCTGTTGTTAAAGCCCGATATAAACCAATTTGTATGTGTTGCATTATATTTTGGACGGCCGCCCTCATTTCAATCTCATATAACTCCAGATCAATATAATTTGAGAATAACTCTTTTTTTTTTTTTCTGATGAAAGAAAAGAATCCAAGGTTTCCTACGCTGCATTGAATGTTTATGTAGTCCTACAACTCAATATTCTGTGGGTCTTGGAATTCAAGTGATAATGACAAAAACCCTGGCACTGGAGTGGACACATTTTTGCACACATCGTCTGGTAGTGAATGAATTAAACACTCTAAATTATAATAATAATAATAATAATACATTTAATTTACAAGCGCCTTTCTGAACACTCAAGGACACTTTACAACAAAGACAACACACATTACATTATCCAGAGAGTGTGAGAGTGGATGGTTGTTGTCTCTATAAGCCCTGTGATTGGCTGGCAACCAGTTCAGGGTGTCCTCTTGCCTACTGCTCGAAGACAGTTGGAATATGCTCCGGCAACCCCTGCGTCCTGAGTGATGATAAAGTGGTTTGGATAATGAATGAATGAATGAATGACATCCGGCAATTTTCACTTCTCGCAATGATTTTGAAGCAGCAGACTGTGTGTGTGTGTGTGTGTGTGTGTGTGTGTGTGTGTGTGTGTGTGTGTGTGTGTGTGTGTGTGTGTGTGTGTGTGTGTGTGTGTGTGTGTGTGTGTGTGTGTGTGTGTGTGTGTGTGTGTGTGTGTGTGTGTGCGTGTGTGCGTGCATGTGTGTGCGTGCGTGTGTGTGCGTGCGTGTGCGCGCGTGCGTGTGTGAATGCAAGCATTGAAGGTGTCTTCTTGCTCTCCAAAAAATGATGCAAGAGACAAATGGTTGCTACGGTGGTCTCGCCAAAGACCAAAACAATCACCACCAACCTGCAAGTGTGTGTGTGTGTATTCTGCATGCATGCTTGTACGTGTGTGCGCGTCATGGCTCTGGTAGTAAATATTTAGCAGTATTCCATGGTATCGATGTGTCGTGTTTTTACTGGCTGCCGTGGCAACTGTGTGATTATTCCCATCGCTGGAGGGAGTGGTTGGGTAAGAAAGGAGAGAAAGGCACAACTCGAGTACAGTGATATCTTGGCTTACGAACTTAAATGGTTCCCAGGCAGAGTGTGTAAGGCGAAAAGTGTGTATCCCAAAAATTAATTTCCCATGGGAAACCATTAAAATGAGAAGAATCAGTTCCCAGGTCCCCATAAAACATAATTTTCTACTTTCTAATTTTCTAAGCCTTAAAACTACACAAAATATAACTTATTTTATGTATAATAAATGTACTATAATTAAAGAACTAAACTTTATTGTCTAATAAAGCCGTTTTATTTACCTTTGTGATTGTCCTTATTGGAATGGAGTGGCCAGTTTCATCAGCATTAAACACTTGATGAGGAACGTAACCTTCTTCTTTCTTTCTAATTTTAGCTTGTTCCTCATCAATTGTGTTCTGTTTCGCTGGGTTGATAGCTTTTTGCATCAAGTGTACAGATGGCTTTGTGCGGGTTATTTGTGGAGACTGATTGATCTGATTTGATCTGAACCTTGCAGTCTACACTCTGCCTTTGAACTATCAAAGTTGAAAGGAGTCCAACTTTCACTGTTTTCTATCCATTTTGTCACTCTCTCTCTGTTGTCTGCCTGTCTCTTTAATGTTTAAACCACCTCCCCTCACTGCTGCGTTCTTGGCCAATTACGTGGCTTTAACCGACGACTGGGGGCGGGAATAGAGGACCAAAACAAGCCGGCTGCCATTTTCTTGTTCGAACGCGCTTGTTCACGAATGCCACATCACTCATTGTGGCAGCTCCGTGTGTATCCCAAAAAATAGTTTCTATGCCAAGGTAAAAATTTCATAAATTTAACGTTCCTAAACCCAAAAGTTCGCAAGCCAAGGTGTTCATAAGTCGAGACATCACTGTAAAAGCAAAAAAATAAAAAGTAAAGAAAAATGTTCCTTTCATTATCAAATCGATGAGAAGGTTTCTTCAGCCGTCATCTGTACGACTGAGAGCTTACACAGACGTTTCATTATCAAATGTGCTTAAGGTCCCCAATGTGAACATCAAAACACCAAGGAAAGGACCCGTTGTAGCAGGAAGGGTTAAAAATGGCGGTGGATGTCAGTTATTGAGCATGAGCACGGCCACCCGCCTTCGAGCGCAAGCTAAGCTCCTGAAAGTCTGCGGCGAACTAAATGTCAACTAGAAAAACTTTCAAAATGTCGTTTTCACACGAGTTCGCTGAAAGTTTAATCCGGTTCAAATCTTAAGTAGAGCAACCGTGTCTCAATTAACGCCGCCATTCCTCCAATCATCAAACGGTCCTGTTTGTGAAGTTCACCAGTAATGATGACATTTCAGGTTGATAGAGAATAGACGGGATAGAAGTTATCATATTGAAATGTCACATGCTTAGAAGGCCCACAATGGAAGCATGGAAAATGTGGGCTGAATCTGAGGTGAACAGACACAACCTGTTAAACTGTCATCTTCATGTAGGAGATCTGGCCTTGGACTAATTTACGACTTAGTAAACTCCTTCACAGGAAGAGGCCATTAGCCAGGTTACAAACCTATCAGTTCATAAAAAGGACAACCAATTAAAATGTCTATGTCTGTTTTATAGTTGTGGGTGCTTGGGACATACAGGGACATGGTATTCAAATCAAGAAGACTATGTTTTACTAATACAGTGATACCTCAGCTTACGAACTTTATTGGTTCCCAGAAAATGTGTGTAAGGCGAAAAGTTCCTCTGCCAAACATTTATTTCCCATAAAAAATTATTAAAAATGAGAATAATCCATTTCCAAGTCCCCATAAAACATAGTTTTCTACGAAATAAGCTTTAAAGCTACACAAAATATAATTTATTTTATGTATAATAAATGTGCTATTGTATTGTAATTAAAGAAATAAACCGTACTGTGTAATAAAGTCGTTGTATTTACCTTTGTGATGGTCGTTGATGTAGTTGCCTCTTGATGATATCCGAGTGAAGTTGCCGTTCTTTCTCTGCGATAATACCCTCACTCACACAGTCCCCTGCAAGCTTTTTGTTCATCCAAATCAACAGATGTTTTTCAACCTCTTCTATTGACTGAGACCATTGCTTAGACAACACAGAAACACCCTTAGCCACACATAGCAATGGTCGACTTATCACACTGGTACTGGGACGCTAAGTCAAACAAACGCACACCTCGTTCGTGTTTTTCGATGATCTTCTTCTGCTCGACCGTAATTTTCTTTTGTGTCCTTTTCGGCTTAGCCTGTGGTGGTCTTTTTCGTTCCCATAATAGCAAAAGTACTACACTCGATATCAAACCATGTCTGCACTCAATGAAAGAGGGTGTGGAAAACGAGTCCGCTAGCCACCGTGGTGCTGTTCGACCATGTGGTTTGGTTTTCTTCCGTCGAAACTAGTCCGCCAGCCATTGCGGCACTGTTTCCCCAAAACTAGTTTGTATGCCAAGATTATATTCTCGCAATTTAATGCTCATAAGGTGAAAAGTTCATAAACTAAAGTGTTCGTAAGCTGAGGTATCACTGTATAGCACTTACATTTGCATATACTCTCAATAATATAAATAGCTTGGCAGAGGTCTGCAGAAGTTGGGCGTCGGTCATGAAAGGCTGCGTCCCCTGCCGGCAGTAAAAGATAATCTTCCTGTATTCAAGCCTTTGTTCAAAGTGTCCGACCAAACATCTCTGACACAGATCCATCTTGAAATGTCTGATTTCTTTCCTACCTTTCCAGCACACCACCGTGCTGCCGTTCATCGTCATCGAGATGCGCACCACCCGCCATCGCTATCCCAGTAGGTTGTGCGGCTTGGCGGCTGTCTGCTGCTTCGGCATGTGTTACATCCTATGGTGAGGTCGTTTTCAGCCATTTTCTGTTCATCCACACGATGGCTTGTGCTCGCCTCTTTATTTTGTGTGTGTGTGTGTGTGTGTGTGTGTGTGTGTGTGTGTGTGTGTGTGTGTGTGTGTGTGTGTGTGTGTGTGTGTGTGTGTGTGTGCGTGTGTGTGTGTGTGTGTGTGTGTGTGTGTGTGTGTGTGTGTGTGTGTGCAGGACTTGCTGGGTGCGCCATGTGACTGGTATGTGGGTGTACCCCGTCCTCGAACGCATCACGCCGTTCGCCCGCCTCCTCTTCTTCTCTGTTCTCTCCGGCGTCATTTGCGTCTTCTATGTGCTCGGGGAAATACTCAACAGCTACATTTGGGACCAGCCGCATACAGGTATACGCACACACGCACACACACACGCATGCACACAAATGGGACTACAGTGATACCTTGGCTTACGAACTTAATTGGTTCCCAGACAGTGTGTAAGGTGAAAAGTGTGTATCCCAAAAATAAAAGTCCCATAGTAAACCATTAAATGGAGAATAATCCGTTCCCATGTCCCCATCAAACATAAATTTCTACTTTCTAATTTTCTAAGCCTTAAAACTACACAAAATATACCTTATTTTATGTATAATAAATGTGTTATGGTATTATAATTAAAGAAATAAACTGTACTCTATAATAAAGTGGTTTTATTTACCTTTGCGATTGTCGTTAAGGGCTTGATGGAGTGGAGTGGCCGGTTTCCTCAGCATTAAACACTTGATGAAGAACGGTAACCTTCTTTCGCCATCCTGAGGAATGATACCTTGTAGGTGCTTTCTCTGTGATAATTGTATCTAGTTCCTCATCAATTGTGTTCTGTCTAGCTGGGTGGATAGCTTTTTGCATCAAGTGTACAGATGGCTTGTGTGGGTTGTTTGTAGAGCCTGATTGATGGGATATTTTAACCTTGCAATCCTTGCAAGCCTTTGAACTATCAGAGTTAAAACTCTCTCACTGTCGTCTGCCTGTCTCTTTAATGTTTAAACCACCTCCTCCCACTGCTGCGTTCTTGACCAATCACGTGGCTTTAACCAAAGACTGGGGGCGGGGAATAGAGGACAAAAAAAGCCGGCAGCCATTTTCTTTTTGGAAAACGGCTTCACTCTCTCTCTATCTGTAAACCCCACCCCCCTCATGCTGCATTCTTGACCAATCACGTGGCTTTAACCGAAGACTGGGGGCGGAGAATAGAGGAATAAAAACAGTCGGCTGCCATTTTGTTGTTAGAAGAAGTTCACGAACGACACATCACTCATTGAGGCAGCTCCGTGTGTATCCCGAAAAAAGTTCGTATGCCAAGGTAAAATTTTCAGAAATTTAACGTTCGTAAATCGAAAACTTCGTCAGCCAAAGGGTTCATAAACCGAGGTATCACTGCATACTAATGCACACACCAAAATTTCCTAAAAGTTTCTATTTCTCCACAGCCAAGGTCAAAGGTGAGTGAACATGAATTGTACATGGCAGTGGAGTCACACGCAGGTGAGGTCACATGTCAAGCTCCGCCCACCAAGACAATGATTGTGGAGTTGTGACCTTTGAACTCCATCCATCAGCACCGACGACCGAAAACGGGAACTGAGATGCACACTTTACCCCTTTTATGTTATGGCACAAAATGGGACAAAATGAAATGTCATAAATTTATATTTAGTCAAATATCATGGTAAAGGTCATAATAAATTGACCTTCTTGAAAGTATGAGGCATCATATATCAAATGACAGGTCTGTACGAGGGCGCCACAGATGTGACTTAGGTTTTGTCACAATGTCCTCACGTCTTAGTGGACTGATTCAAAAACCTCAACCAAGCCACGAGATCATATGTGACTCCTCCCAGGTCAGAATTCAATGTCAAGTGCGTGCTTGCACGTCATCCATCAATGTTGTTTTACTTTGTCCTCACTGAGGTCATGGATGACCCCGGTTGACTTTGAACAAGGAGCCAGATATACTCTGGACAGCCAATTGCAGAGCTACAGACAAACTGTTTAGTCTTCAATGAAGCTAGCATATATGGACAAGCATCTTGAATAATGGAGACAACATACAAACGCCACAGAGACAACAAGGACCAATGTGAGATTTAAACCCAGAATTTCTCAACTGTGAGACAGAGTCTGTATCCGCAAGCAAAGCACAATGACAACTCACATGAAACAGCGTGATAAAATTCCAGAGAATTCTGTCTTATTTTGCCAATCTACCCACAAATGGCATTTCAATTCATTTCATTGGAGAAATACAATTTTGGACTACAGTGGGTTGTGATCAAGTCTTGAGGCGCCCCTGAACATTTGTGACAACACTACAGTGTTAACCTCTGAGCAAGCTTATGGATCAACTGTAACACATTTATTGATATTGAAATAAGAACTGTCACTTTGATTGGATTTACCTTCATGAGTCTCGTAGTGGAGAAATTGGATTGGATTGGATTGGATATGCCTTTATTAGTCTCACAGTGGAGAAATTTACATTTCATAGCCGCAAAGTTATGAAAGGAAGATGAAATCAAGAAGTAGGAAAAAAATACAGGAGCTGCTGGAAAGGCAGCGACTCTTGCAGCACCATTTTGAAGTCAAAAGAACAACAAAATACAATACATATTCATTTATATATTGAAGCTGTTATGTTTCATAAAAATCCAAAAGTATTCACTGATGAATGCCAAATGTCATTGGTTAATCATGAACAGAACATTTCAAGGACAACCGACACCATTTTTTGTTTCCTAACTGACACGAGAAAAACGTTTTATAGCATCTAAAATACCCAAAACACGCAGGCTGATATTTTACTCAAATGCAAAACACCATTAAAAATGAGTTAGTGTCCCAAAACTACTTCAAAATGAACCCGGAAAGGGCGAGTTTCAGAAGGTCCCACACGCTTGTTCGTGACGTCACGCCAGGACGTCTTGCCTTGCTCAAGAACAGGGGTCTCAAACTCAATTGACCCGAGGGCCGCTGGAGGCAGATTCTGGGTGAGGCTGGGCCGCATCAGCATTTCCACAAGAAAATCACGGATAAAACATTACAATGTTCTCAAAATCTTTATTTTTAACACACAAAAAATGAATTTAATGAATAAATGGAAAAATGAATATGAAATAAATTAACCAGTCATAAATAAATAAAATAATTATAATGATCATAAGGCAGATACAGACGACTGAAAAAAAAAAACACACAAAAACTAATTATTTTAATAAAGTTTCAAATGTCTGTATTCACAGTTCTTTAACCTTTAACTTTAACATAAAGAAAATATTGAACATGAACTGTCCTCAACATGGCTTCTCTTGCCTACTTGTTCAGTTCCACACACAAGTTTCATTCATATCAATCATGCGGGCCGCATTAACATTAATCTTCCATATCAAGGCGGGCCGCAAAATATTCTTTCGGGGGCCGCAGTTGGCCCGCGAGTTTGAGACCACTGCTCTAGAACAGTGGTTCTTAACCTGGTTCGATCGAACCCAAGGGTTCGGTGAGTCGTCTCAGGGGTTCAGTGGATCCTCCGCCTCAGAGGTCCACCCCTCAGTCTAGACTGCAATTAGTAGGCACAGTCATTGGAAGAAGGGTTTGGTGAATGAGCATATGAAACTGGTAGGGTTCGGTGCCTCCAACAAGATTAAGAACCACTGCTCTAGAATCAAAACAATGGCTTCAGATTTGGAGAAGATGCTTTCTTGTTACTCATCCAGTTATGAATATTATTCAAATAGTTCTCAAGAGGAAATCATAAATGTTCGCAATCGATTAAAGAAGTACAGTAAAGTCTCGTTATATCGATATTCTCGGGAGTTGGAAAAAATGTCGATATAACCGTACTATCGATATATCCGTCCTGCGCCGAACTGCATTAAAAAAGGGGGGGGGGGCGTACGTAAATGGTTCATCTTTGATATGGGATGTAATTTTATCATTGGGTTCATGGATTGCGTATGTAGCATGCTTTTTCTACAACTTGTTCGGGGCGTCGGTTGTCCTTTCAGTCTCGACTTGAATTTGACGGCCCAAATCATGAGTGGAAAGGCCTCTCTTGACTAATGGTAGCTAATAAAATGGAAAATGTAACTGTTGTGCTCCCTGCTGGAGGCTTAACACGTACACGTCACACTCAAACATGGTGATGATCGTTTTTTTATTGATCAACATGTTATTGATCGATGTGCTGCTAGGAAAGCACCACATCGATTCCCAGGTATGTAAGATAGGTTGCATGTTGAATTCCTTGACATATAACATCATTTGATGACATTATGGGGGATGCTTTGGGAAGATGGAAGACATCCAATCTGGTCATGGTACAAGTTTGTACTTTTGGGGAGTGTACTGTTGTTTGGTAAAGGTGAACACATATTAGATGTAGGACTCTGTATTACAATCATATTTATTTGATTAGGCTTGAATGTTGAACTTTACTTAATAAATTCATAAAGTTCCTCTTTGTCCATTCTGTTCTTTTACACTCACGTCATTAGAATGGGAGAATGACACCAGCATATCTCTTCGACCATCTTCTCTTCCTCCTCGGTGACCTTCAAACAGTCAAATACTGCCTCTACATATGTATGCTATAACTTTCCAGTAAAATGTGATGGAAATGTTCTGAAAAGCAATGCAATGCTCATAAAGAAGCTGTCAAAATTGCAAATACATGTATTGTACTGTACTACGAACTTGTCAGTTTAACAGCTGCGCCCCCTGCGGGGAGGCTTATTTCAAATGATCCTTTTTCAAACATCCCACTTGGTAGTTTAAACCAGATGTGAGCGAATCCGGTCCTCGTGAGCAGCTATCCTCTGTTTTCTCTCCTCCAACAAATCATATTCAAATGATTACGATTGTTATCAGGCTTCCGCAATGTTGGGTGATGACCTCATCACTTGAATAAGGAGTAATGGAGGGAGACATCAAAAACAGGCTGGGAAAGCGGGTTTTGAGGACCAAACTTGGCCTACGCAGGTTTGGACTGGTATTCAAAACAACAGATAACAAATACAAAACATTCAAACAAAAGCTTCCTCATTCCTTCCTGGTTTGGGGTTTTGGTGCTGAAAGAAAAAAGGAAATGGTTTCCAATTAGGAAATAATGGAAATGAAAATAGAGTTGTTGCAGGGTCAGACTGCTCACTTGTGTGCATGGTTTTTTTGGGGGGGCGGGGGGTCACATTTGAATGGGATTTACTGTTCATGCAAGTGGACAAAGAAGTTAACCGGAGGACGTTTATATGCTGACCGTTTGGATTCTCCTGCTTATAAAACGTCTTCAGCATCTCCACTGCTTCGTTCGCTCTGTGGCCTGTGACACACTACACTTGCACAAAAACACACACTCAGTCACTGTCACGTGTATGTGCGCAAGTTTGAACAAAGTTAGGTGTGTGACCTTGAAGGAATTTCCCGTGCGAGTCAGTTCAGCAGAAGATACATCCAAGACAGAGCCGCACCCTCCGAAGCGCTCGTTCCCGCAGCCGTATGCTACAAATGCAATGTCCACCGTATGGTCAAGGGAAAAAAAACATGCACGCAAGATGATAATGACAAAATGGCTCCTTTGGAATATATTAAGATTGAGTTGAAGGATACTCATGAGGCGGAGCGCAGCGGCGCACATGATGCAAGGCTCCACGGTGACATACAAAACCGTTTGCTCACACACACTCCTGGCGTCCTGGTTGTCATGGCGACACCAATCCAGGAGCTGGTCCAAGGCCACCATTTCTGCATGCCTGGTAGCCTCAAAGAAAAACACGCAGAATAGTCTCAACCAGCCACGTGGATGCATCTTTGTATACAGTATTTGAAAGAGGTTGTAACAGTTGAAAGTATTCTTGCTGGTGTACACTTATTACACTAACATGTGTGCCAACAAAGAACGACTATTTTATAGACACACAATGGCAAGTTTCATTATGTTTCCATAACCCTCTGAAGAAATTTTTCAAAACAGTGATTTAGATTCCCATGAAGAAACAGACGCGAAAACACATAGGCACACACACTTATACGTATACATTTTGAAGGAAACCACTGATTCGAGAAAAAGAGGGCATTGCACAAACCAGAATGGCTCTGCCTACATTTTTGGTTTCGTTTACTTCGTTCCGTCCTTTCCCGACCACTTGGTCCTTATAGACCAGCAAACACCCCACTGGAACTTCTCCGTTGTTCAGCGCCTCTTTTGCCTGCACACAAACACACAGAGAATAAACGGTAATCAAGTCACTTTTTAAGTAACGTTTTAAGAGTTGATGAGTCGAGTCACCATTTCGAAAGCGCAATCCATCCACTTTGCAACTTCTTCGTCAGTCGGAGAAAAACATGCTTTAAACTGCTTCTCCGTTGTCATGGCAAGCTCAAAATGTTTGTAAAACCAGAATCGATAAATATTTAAGAAAAGAAGAAAAAAAACTGCAAGAATTTTCTCACTTTTCCGTGTACTCTTTCAGGATTCTAAAATCCGTAAATTGTGTGGAATGGGGAAGATAATATTGGACGGACCTGTTTCCCTTAAATAACTAGCATGAAGAGAAAATTATCCATCGATTATCAAGTTATTGATCTTTCATTATGTCGTTCTTGAAATATTAAGTATCTTTTTATTCGATGTATGTTATGTTCCCCAATCATATTTAACAGTAAGTGTTCTCTTTTTTGTCAGTTTTAAATAATTTGCATCTAGTGACGTGGAACGACTTCCGGTTTGTCGATTGACAGGTAGTATGCTGCTAACCCGGTTTAAGCTAATGACTAGAAACTCGTGAGTTCATGAACATGTCGATGGACCTCCTCATCCAAAGATAAATGTACGAACTCTTTTGTTGACTTTGTCACGGTGGGTCATTCCTCGGTGTGTGAGGATGTTTTCTTCCGTTTGGAATTTTGTGAAGCGTCACAAGAGGAAATTTATCTTCACTGGAGCCCTAGTTGGAGGTACCGTAAAAACTGTTAGCCTGTGTGCTAATTCTATATTCTGAAATTCATTAGTGAATGAATACATTAGTCCGAGTCAACTTGACTTTCGGTTACAGTCCCATGGTGAGAGTTTTTTTGTGTTAATAAGTTATTCATTCTTTCCAGTGTTAAGATCAACGGTAATACCATGTATGTAATATTATACTAAATGTTGAATTTATGGACTAGATATTCTTAAATTGACAGAAAATAGTAGCCTTATAAATCGCGAATATGTCATCATATTTCATTTTACTGGCAACATACGAACGATACCTTCCCATTTGCCCTCATATAAGGCGTGTACTTCCTGGGCAAATATGCCAGGTCTAAGATCAGGGAGCTCCAAGAGAAGGAGGCCACCGAATACATCGCTCAGGCCAGACGTCATTTCCATTTTGAGAGCAACCACAGAACGTGCAACATGACTGGTAAGGATGTCAACCAACACCAACAATAGGAATTAAAAATAGGATAAAAGTTGTTTATATTTGCTTTGTTTGTGTGTGTCTGTGTCTGCGTGTGTTTGTCAGTCGTGTCGATGTTACCTCCGTTGAGAGAAGCCATCGTCCACCAGCTCAACTCAGAAAGCCTCACTGCGATCTTAAAGACCAGGCTGGTGTTACACTTTTTTCTCATATTTAAATTAAGTCAAGTCATGTGAAGTTTATTCATATCTCCTGAACTAATTCACTAATGTGAATGTTACATGTCAATCAACTGGAATCCCAATGTTTCCTACCACAGCTGAATATGTTCATCATGTATTCACCCAATTGTGTGAAATTCAAGCTCATATGCAACTGTACTAGAAAACAAACACCAGTAGATGGCAGTGTCACATTGTTTCGAATTTGAACTCAAGGCAGGCTTTGAATATAATGGGTGAATATTGGCTTGTCATCCGACGTAAAAGCTTGGCCAAAACAAACATGCGGATCAAACCTCTAAAGATGGAGGACACTGGTTTGCTGTGGCGACCCCGTCAAAGGAAAAGCCGAAAGGAAAAGAAGAGTGGCTTGTCTTTGGGAACAATAAGAAAGGCTGTGAAATATGATAAAATCTAGCTGACAGGCTGATAGACAACTTGCAAACATGGTGTGATTTATGGAAATGTGTTCTTGTGCCGGTCCCAAGCCCGGATAGATACAGAGGGTTGTGTCAGGAACGGCATCCGACGTAAAAACAAACATGCGTATCATACCTCTGAAGATGGAGGTGACTGATTCGCTGTGGCGACCCCTTGAAGGGAAAAGCCAAAAGGAAAAGAAGAGAGAATGTAGAAATGACACTTCGATGGTGATTTAAACAGTTCCGTGGGTATGGCATCAGAGTAGTAGAGCCCCCATAGAGTGTGCTGACATTTTTGCTCTTATCTCCTCATCTTGATAGGCCAGCCAATAAAGTGGAGATCTGGGAGGATTTGAAGATCATCAGTAAGTCCAACTTTGATCCGTGTGCTGGCATTTCCTACATCCGAAGGTCATTTGGCATCCGCCGTTGGCAGGTTTCACGCGCAGCATAGTGGCAGTGTACAGTACCTGCATGCTGGTGGTTCTTCTGAGGATCCAGCTCAACATCATCGGTGGTTACCTCTACCTGGACAACTCTGTGGGAAAGCCCCCGACGGTGAGGATTATGCTCTGAAGCTTCGAGAACACATATTCCACAGTTTTGTGATCTGTAATGCTACCCTGCCTTAAACTTGAAAAGAATATTTAATTAACACTCGCGAGATGAGGGGATCCTCATACTAAAAGTTTGCTGTGTTTATGTTTTCTGTTGTCAGACCCCTCAGGCGCCACCAGAGGTGCAGCAGCAGTACTTGTCCAGCATTCAACATCTCCTCGGCAACGGTAATGATAACACGTTAATAAAATATGTCTGTGTAGGCTCTGAGTCGAACAGGAGTGGTCCATCGATGAAAAGGTTTCTTCAGCCATCACCTGTACTGCTAATAAAACCTTAGAGGTAATCAGACAGAACAAAATAATTAATCAGATTAGCTTCAGGGAGTCGTCTACTGCTCCCCCAACCTTAGAGCTGGGACCTATCAGAGCAGATGTCTGGCACCGCCACCTCTGTCCATGAGAGATATACAGTGATACCTCGGCTTACGAACGCTTTAGCTAACAAACTTTTCGCCTTCCGAACATGAAATTCGCGAGAATATAAACTTGGCAAACCAACTGGTTTTCGGGAAACACATGGTGCGCTACAATGGCTGGCGGACAGAGTTTTCGGCGGAAGAACACCAAACCACACGGTCGAACAGCGCCACCGTGGCTGCCGGACTACTTTTCCACACACCCTTTCTCTGACTGCATACGTGGTTTGCCATCGAGTGGATACTTTTGCTTTTTTGGGACCAAAAAAGACCCCACCACAGGCTAGTGTTCAGCTGAAGAGGACACAAAACAAAATTATGGTCGAGCAGAAGAAGGAGATCATCGCGAAACATGAACCAGGTGTGCGTTTGTGTGACTTAGCGTCCTAGTACCAGTATGCTTAGTCGCCCATTGCTACGTGTGGCTAAGGGTGTTTCTGTGTTGTCTAAGCAACGGTCTCAGGCAATAGAAGAGATTGAAAAACTTCTGTTGATTTGGATGAACGAAAAGAAGCGAGCAGGGGACAGTGTGAGTGAGGGTATTATCGGCAAGAAGGCACGGCAACTACACTCTGATATCATAGAGAGGCAACTACATCAACGACCATCACAAAGGTAAATAAAATGACTTTATTATATAGTACTGTTTATTTCTTTGATTACAATACAATAGCACATTTATTATACATGAAATAAGGTATATTTTGTGTAGTTTTAAGGCTTATTTAGTAGGAAATTATGTTTTATGGGGACCTGGAAACGGATTCTCATTTTTAATGATTTCCTATGGGAAATTAATGCTTGGAAGACGTACCTTTCACATTACACACACTTTCTGGGAACCAATTAAGTTCGTAAACCGAGGTATCACTGTATATAGGGTGAGAGTTACCAGCACAACTTTATTTAGCTGACAAAGCTCGTCAGCGAAACGAGGAGCGAAACGTCTGACATCTTCAAAGAAGTACAGATGACGACTGATGAAACCTTTTCATCGACTGTTCAATATATTTTTTTAAGATACTTGCTTCTTATACCAATCCATAACTAATCATGTTGCGTTTTTCTGCCTGTACAGGATTGACGCAGTTGATCACTGTGGTGAAGAAGTCAGTCCAGAACTCCCTGGATGGGTAAATAGAAAGAACTCTTCTTCTCAGTCAGCATTATTGCAATGGATGAACACAAATTGACCTCTAATCTCAGAAGCAACTCCAGACCAAACCAAACCATGGAAGGTGCTTCTAGTTTATCAATAAACAGCCCAATTTAGAATGGGAAGCCCAAAGACATTGACACACATGCACACGCACGCACGCACGCACACACGCACGCACACATGCACGCACGCACGCACACAAGCACGCACACACACACACACACACACACACACACACACACACACACACACACACACACACACACACACACACACACACACACTCCTGTTTCAATGGTTTTGTGAGGTCCAGATACCTCCAGATAAGGAGTGAGGACCACGGTTGCTGATAATAATAATAATACATTTCATTCATAAGCGCCTTTCAAAACTCTCAAGTTTAGAGAAGAACTAGTGTTACATTTGAACACTAAATGTCACTCCATTTCACACTTCAACTTTTTTTAAAACAAAGAAATAAATAGTGGACTTGAAACTGAAATAAAGCAGGACTGAGGTTTCTGACTGGGTACATTCAAAGTCCTCAACCCTGTAGTGAATTTGGTTAAAATATTTTACTTTTTGTGGTATGAACTTCATCCTTTCATTAACCACGCGCACAAACATAAACACACACAGTGAATAAAAAGTGTGTGTATTCAAGTGAAATGAAAATACACACCAAAAAAATCATTTTGGGTGAATTTGTGAGGACCTTTCTGAAACTTTAACAGATGCATATATAGACCCTCTAGATCACTGGTGTCAAGGTCAAGGCCCGCGGGCCAAATCCGGCCCGCCACATCATTTATTTCAGCCCGCGAAAGCAAATCAGACTTGTGAAATTCCATGATGATTGCTAAAATCTGAGCCAAAATTTCATATTTTTGGATGTCAACCACAATAAAAGTCATTATTCTTGACTTCAGATTTAAAAACGAGTTATTCATTAATTTGCTGTGTGCTCTATATGTAATATTTGAAGGGATTTATACATTCTAATGGGTTCCCCAAATTCATAACAGCCCTCGAGAGGAAACCATAACTACAATGTGGCCCGCGGCAAAAAATTAGTTTGACACCCCTGCTCTAGATGCCTTCAGAATGAAAACTTGTGAGGACCTGCCAAAAGGTCCTCACTTGTCAAAACTTTCCTCACTGTGTGGTATAAAATGTTAGTGGTCCTCACAAGACTAGCCACACACACACACACACACACACACACACACACACACACACACACACACACACACACACACACACACACACACACACACACACACACACACAAACATTCTTCACTGACACACACTTATTTCCTCATTGCACCTGTGCAGCGTATGTCTGAAGCAAAGTTTGAGTCTCCTGGAGCTGGAGCAGCACATTAGTTGGATCCGAGCCGAGGTGGAGGCCTGCCCCTGCCGACCGCTCTCTTCCTACATGATGGCCGACGACGACAACGCCCTCGCCGATCAGGTCCAGACACACATTCTTGCAAACCACAAACACTTCCAATTGACTGACCAAACCGGACCCTCGATGCTCCGTCGAAACAGTGTACAGTGATACCTCGGTTTACGAACCCCTATACTTACGAACTTTTCGGTTTAAGAACGTTACTTTTATGAACATTTTACCTTGGCATACGGACTTTTTTAGTACATGGAGAAGCCTCAATGAGTGATGTGTCGTTCGCGAACAAGCCCGTTCTTCTAACAACAAAAAGAGCCGAGTGTTTTTGTCCTCTATTCCCTGCCCCAAGTCTTTGGTTAAAGCCATGTGATTGGTCAAGAACGCAGCAGTGGGGGAGGGGGGTTAAACATTAAAGAGATAGGCAGACGACAGTCAGAGTTTCAACTTAGATAGTTCAAAGGCAGAGTGCAGACTGCAAGGTTAAAATATCCCATCAATCAGGCTCCACAAACAACCCGCACAAGCCATTGTACACTTGATGCAAAAAGCTATCAACCCAGCTAAACAGAACACAATTGGTGAGGGACTAGATACAATTATCACAGAGAAAGCACCTATACAAGGCATCATTCCTCAAGATGGTGAAAGAAGGTTACATTCCTCATCAAGTGTTTAATGCTGACGAAACCCACTCCATTCCATCAAGCAATCAACGACCATCACAAAGGAAAATAAAACAACTTTATTATACTGTACAGTTTATTTCTTTAATTATAATACCATAGCACATTTATTATACATAAAATAAGGTATATTTTGTGTAGTTTTAAGGCTTAGAAAATTAGAAAGTAGAAAACTATGTTTGATGGGGGCCTGGGAACGGATTATTCTCCATTTAATGGCTTACTGTGGGAAATTAATTTTTGGGATACACACTTTTCACCTTACACACTCTGTCTGGGAACCAATTAAGTTCGTAAGCCAAGGTATCACTGTACATCCAAAAATTGGACGTGGTTGTGGGGGGTTCATGGGAAAGATGATTTTAAAATATCTATTTTTTGTATTATTTAAAACAAGAAATGATTGGTTTTTTTTTTCAATTAAATTTGGATTGAATTGAGATTCTTTTGCATAGAAAATGTATTTCAATCCTTCGGGGGGAAAAAAAACTTGTCCCATGTATGAAAAAATAATTATTAGTATTTTTGATTAAAAAAATGATTTTGTCATGTAAAAAAATCTGATCTTTTCAAGGCATTGGATTTATTTTTCTCATTTTTGAAAGTCAGATTTTCCTTATGCAGACAACTTCATTCACTCTTTTAGGAAAAAATATTGCTCCGTGTTTGAAAACAAATCCTTAATATATTTGATTAAAATGTATTTTGTCGTTTTAAAAAATATGATATTTTGAAAGGATTTGATATATATTTCTCTTTTTTTTTGCAAAGTGAGATTTGTTTTTTATGCAGACAATGTATTTTAATCTTTGGGGGATTTTTTTCCATGTTAAAAAAATATGTATTTATTTATTTATTTATTTATAAAAATGCTTAAATACAGAGGGTTGTGTCAGGAAGGGCATCCGACGTAAAAGCTTGGCCAAAACAAACATGCGTATCGTACCTCTGAAGATGGAGGTTACTGATTCGCTGTTGTGACCCTTTGAAGGGAAAAGCCGAAAGGAAAAGAAGAAGAAGTCACGAAAACAAAAACTATTTATTTCCAATCTTTTGAACAAAAATGAAATTGAAATTAATGAGCTTTTTTGAAATTCATTGAGCTTTTTTCTTTTTTTGAAAACATGAAGATTTCTTTGTTTATTTTTGCATTCAGGCTTGCGGTCTGACTGAGTGTGACTTCCTGACCATCCGCTTTCTCAACGAGACCAGAGACATAATGGACAGGTAGCCATTTTGTCATCTTTTTCCTCTCATGCTCATGCCAGCAAACACACGAACAAACTTGTGTGCTAATGGGCCCATGCGTGTTCAGTCCAGACTTCAACACTGTGATGACCGCGTGCCTGCAACGCGGATTCACTCGCCTCCTCGACAACTTGGCACGGTTCTTCCACCACCCGCCTGCTGACCCCACCCACGACGTCGACCCTCACAAGTCAGTTTGTGTGTAGGTGCACATCTGTTTCTGTTTATGCCTGTGATAATGCTGCTGATGAGTTTTGAGGGTGTAGTTTTATATGTTGTATTGACACCTCCTGTGTTTCACTGTGTCTTTGTGTGCGCATAGTCTGCCGTCCATCAGTCTTCCGCTGGCCAAGATCATCCCTATCGTCAACGGTCAGATCAACACCATCTGCAGCGAGACACCAGGACACCTTGTTCAGGTAATAGTCATCATTTATTAGTTGTTTAGTTTTTTGTTTTTTCTTCTTTTGACTTCAAGATGGCGCCACAAGAGTGGCTACCTTTCCAGCAGCTCCTGTATTTTGTTTTTCTACTTCTTTCTTTTCTTTCCTCTTCCTTTCATAACTTTGCTGCTGTGAAGTGTACCGTAATTTCCGGACTATAGAGCGTAGCTGATTATAAGCCTCACCCACTACATTTTTAGAGGAAACACGATTTCGTACATATACAAGCCGTACCTGTATATAAGCCGCATGTACCCACATTAAAACATGTAAACATATTTAAAAAGAAAGACGGTACGCATAGAGTTTTCAAAGTTTTAATAATATAATTTCACAATATAATCATATAACTTTCGTCCCAAATGGTGCCTGTGACGCGGCAGTAAAACGGTAGCAACATGGTAACAACACACTAGCCACACAATAGCAACACAGCATAACAGGTTTGGTAAAACAGGTCTGGTAAAACAGGTCTGGTAAAAGAACATACTGTTAAAAATCACGGTAAGCCGTCTTCATCTTCCTCCTTTGAACTGAAGCCATCGAAGTTATCGTCCTCAGTGTCGGAATGAAGCAGTGTCATATAAATGTCGTCTCACACACTCCCTCAGCGTCTCTCTGGCTGTCAATCCGGAATTTTCTTTTCGGTGGCGATTGTTTTTGCTTGCAGTCTGATCTGCACAGTCGAAACACCTCAGCCATCTGCTCTCCAGCAGTTCATACAGTCTTCTAGAATGTTTTCCAGTTTGGGCCAACTGCTTTTTTTACCTATGAAAGCTTTTTTCGTCTTTTTACATTGCTCCAGTTCTTTCCACTGCCGTTTCCAGCGTCTCACTACCGATTCGTTTATCCCAAGTAGCTCTGTTTGCTTCTTCATCGGACAGCTCGATTGCTTTTTGCTTGAAAGCTGCGTCATATGCCTTTCTTTTTGCATTTTCCATGATGAGGTGTGTTCACGCTAATTTAATTCATGCACAAGACAAGAAGTTGCAGTCTTCCTCGACGCATATATTCCACCGGTCTTAATCTTACCTCTTCTACTTGAGCGCCCCTGGCAGTCGTTAGAAAAATTGCATAAATTGGCCACATCACTGAATAAGCCGCATGCTTGAAAGTTTGGGGGAAAAGTAGCGGCTTATAGTCCGGAATTTACGGTAAATTTCTCCACTGCGAGCCTAATAAAGTTAAATCCAATCAAATCCAATCATCATGATCATCACCATCATCACGCATTTTGTATCTGGTAGTGACTAATAAAAACATTTTTTTAAATGATGAAAAACTCCAGGGGGGGGGATCAGCTAACTGAAATTAAATTGAAGGCAAAAGAGGGAGATGTGATTCAGTGCCTGGCTCAAGTTGTCAGTTGTTTTTTTTACATGCCATTTGACTCTCACTTCACATCCTATGTTCTTTTCACAACTCCTTACACTATCATACCGCAACCACCTGTTTATTCCACATGTTTTTTGTTTGCATTCGAGAAAGGTGGCAAAACTTGCCCAACATGTTGCCATTTGTCTCCCTCAAAATCGACTTTTGCCGCCTATCTTTATCTTCTCCTCAAAAGCTCTGCTGATCTCAAATCCAAAGTTACCCTATTGGCATCTTTGCATCATTACAATTGGGAAGAAAGTCCAAGTCCACAGACACAGTCCTTCACAGACACAGTCCTTGAGCAATATATTGGTCTGTGACAAAAGGCGGTTGGATTCCAGTTGACCAATCAAAATGTCAGTCATTGCAATGAGTTCAAAAGGTGTCTCTTGTTACTCAGTATTTATGATGAGAATTTTCCGTGCCTTCCCAAAATGATCAATATGAAACTATGAAAAGGTAGAAGGAAAATACTCTCAGAATCCAAATAAAAAAAAATGAAATGAAAACTCCCAATTTGTGCAAAATCATGACAGTATCAGTTTCTGTTTGTGTCTTTTAGGAACTTCTGATGAACGATGAGGTAAAGGAGTTTGCCACCAATGTATACGACAGCTTCAGCACACCACAGGAAGTGCACAAATAGTACAGCCCCCGCACCAAGGACCAACTATCTTTTTTTTTTTTTTTTTTTTTTTTTCAAATTTCAATGGCTCTATCAACCGAGCTGGATTATTTCAACCACTTTTGCACCATGGGAACTGGAGTCTTCTTAAAGGGATACCATGGTGTGTTTTGACATCCCAACAGAGGCAGCAGGTAGGTGGAATGGACACATGGCCCGCCATTTTGTTTCCCTTCACACTCGGAATGTTATTTTTCAACTTTTTTTAACAAAATGACTACATTGCTGTAAACTTGCTGTGATGTTTTCCACTGATGATTTTTGACTTTCTGACGTGGAATTTCTTCAAGGCTTGTGGGAAAAAGGAATTCATTTCATTAAAGGACAATTTTTATTTGTAACTGTTTCCGGGTGCCTTACGTTATAAAACAAACAGAATCAGTGTGTCAAGCTCTACAAAAGATTAATAATTATCACATACGAATCATCAACTTGTCACACTTTACTTAAAGGACAACCGATGTCTCCGGACAAGTTGTGTCCATAATTTGTAAAATGGCTTCAAATGACTTCTACTGAGCGTATTTTACAAAGATTCCACCGCATATTCTTCTCTTCTCTTCGGTATCAACCAGAAATTTCTCCATAAACTCCAACTCGTCCAAAATTCTTCAGCCCGGATCATCACTAGAACCCCCTCCTTTGACCACATCACCCCTGTCCTCCAGCAACTCCACTGGCTACCTGTTAAACATCGTATCGAATTCAAAATACTTCTGTTTACATTCAAAGCTATCCATAACCTTGCCCCTCCCTATCTTTCTGACCTGCTTCAAATCTCTGTTCCCTCTCGGTCCCTCAGATCTTCATCCTCCCTTCACCTCTATGTGCCCTCTGCCCGTCTCACCACGATGGGTTGCAGAGCTTTCAGCCGCTCTGCTCCCAAACTCTGGAATTCTCTTCCACCCAACATCCGCAATATTGACTCCCTCCCTATTTTCAAGGCTCACCTCAAAACCCACTTGTTTAAAATTGCTTTCAATGTTATGATAGTTCTATCTGCTATTTTATTATGTATCATTTTACTTATGGTTTTATTGTTATGTGCTTTGTTTTATTGTTTTTATTGTAAAGTGTCCTTGGGTGTTTTGAAAGGCGCTTGAAATAAAATGTATTATTATTATTATATAGCTATATTTTACGTTTTAAGACTTGCGCTGAATATCCCGGAAGTCTTGTTTTTGAGTTGGTGACCAGTCCGTACGTGACGTCACTGAAGGAACGCCCCTGACCGAAAAAAAAGGACACATTGTAGCAGTCCTTCCATCACGTCAATGCATTTTGCTGTGCTCGTTTGGTCTGAAAACGTCATGTTGCACCAAAATGAGCCAGAAGAGGGCGACCAAGGTCCATATAAGGAATTTATCAGCCTGTGCAAACGGGCTGATTAATTCCTCACAGGGAGCTTGGTCGCCATTTTCTGCCTCTTTTCTGGGACGCAACATTGCAGTCCAGATGCCTCAAAAGGACACGGAAGGACTTCTTTAATCAATTGCAAACATGTATGCTTTCCTCTTCAGAACTATTTGAAAATCTGTAAAAAATTGAGCTGCGAATTGGGCATTTTCAGAAAGTCCCGCCCCCAGTTCGTGACGTCACGCCAAGACGTTTTGCATTGCTGGTGAATAAAAACAATGGCTTCAGATTCGGATAATATGCTTTCTTGTTACACATCCAGTTATGAATATGATTCAAATAGTTCTGAAGAGGAAAGCATAAATGTTTGCAATTGATTAAAGAATTTATTCCGTGCAAATCAGACTTGGAGGCAACATTGGGGGGAAATGTATCACCAAAAAAGAGGCAGAAAATGGCGACCAAGGTCAGTGTGAGGAATTAATCAGCCCGTTTCCACAGGCTGATAAATTCCTTTCATGGAGCTTTGTCGCCCTCTTCTGCCTCTTTTTGGTGCAACACAACGTTTTCAGACCAAATGAGTACAGCAAATTGCATTGACGTGATGGAAGGACTGCTACATTGTGCCCTTTTTTCGTTCATGGGCTATCCTTCAGTGACGGAGGGTGAGGACTCGTCACCAACTCAAAAACAAGACTTCCGGAATATTCAGCGCGACTCTTAAAACGTAAAATATAGCTATATGCGGTGGAATCTTTGTAAAACACAGTTATGAAGAGGAAAGCATACATGTCCACTAGAGGTTACCATTAGCAAGGAAATAACTGACCAACCATTTTTATTGGTGCCCATATTTTTCTTGAAAAGTCCATCTTGAAAATATCGAACAGTAAATCTCCAACCAAATCAAGTTCTTCTCCTCCTCCAGCTATTCGATTGTGGGTTGACAAAACTGCTATTAAATCAACACAAGATACAGCGATACCTCATCTTACGAACTTAATTGGTTTGCAGAAAGTGCGCGAAGAAGGCTTTGCTGGCCTTGACGGTCCGCCACTGTATAAATATGTAAATATGTATTTGTATATGAATATGCATTTGTATATGTGGCACAGTTGTTTGGGAAACCGCTGTAAAACTGCTGAGTCAGGCTGATCTAACAGCTTGATATTCCTTCCTATGCAGTTTCCGAATCAAAGTGGTTGAGGGCGTGGAAGGGAAAATAATACAAGAGAAAACACGTTTGCCCCCCCCCCTTTTTTTTTTTTTTTTTGGAGCCACTTTTGGACCTTTCAATCACATTGACGTCACATCATCCTCATCGTCGTCTCTCCTGTAATTTTTGGCCTGGCATCCAGTCAAGTCTGTCACCTGTTCAAATATTCCACCAGTGCTTGCCATTTTCTTTCCACGACTGGAAGTTAGTGGAAGTTTCGATGCAGCATTGTCCCAGTCACCATGTCACCGCTTGATGTTGTTGCGCAAGGTCAGGCGTCACAAAACGAACCTAGAAGTCAAATGTTTTTTAACCTCCAAAAAGTAATACCACCCTGCTTCTTGTGGATTTCCGCTGATTTTGAGCACTTTATTCCTTTATTTATATACCCACAATTATTTTTATCACTAACCAGTTGATTAATGTGTCCTTTATTCGCTGACTTTTTAAAATCAAATTTCCCTTCCTTCATTAGATGAAAAGGTTTCTTCAGCCGTCATCTGTACTTCTTTGAAGGTGTCGGAAGTTTCGCTTCATATCCAAGAAGGGGGAGCAGAGGACTAATCCCTGCAGCTCCCCTGATAGCTTCTATTGTTCTGACTAACGACTGCCCTGATTGCCCAATTTGCCCTGGTATCACCTCATCATCATGACTAATCCTAGTCCCAGTCTATTGTACGAACGAAAATCACATACACACACCCACACACACACACACACATATATATATATATATATATATATATATATATATATATATATATATATATATATATATATTAGTCCTTTGACGAAGTTTCTTTTATATATATATATATATATATATATATATATATATATATATATATATATATATATATATATATATATATATAAAGTGTGTGTTCGTGTGTGTATAAAAGATTGCTCAGTAGCTAGCTCGATAACTGATATTAAATGGAATTTACAAGCAAAAATATATATTTTAGATTCCAACAATGACAGACTAATTACCAAAATCACATAATACAGTACATCGATTGGGTACTGGTCGGAGCGTTTAGAGAGACACATTCCGGATTGGTCACCTATCAATATCAAGAGTCGTATTAACAACAGACTTGTCTCTCTGTAATACAAAAGCACACGACAAAATGCTTTGGTCACCAGTGAATATCCGGTCCCTTGGGCAAACCACTGACTGGTCGCCAGTCAGTGACAGGGCATTCCTACTGAAAGTGAGAATTGGCCGTCAATAAGTGATGTTTTTGTTATTTTGCTTGTAATCCTGCTGAGTCATAAATGACGGCCAAAGTGGATACGCGTGTCGATGACATCATCCCATGACATCATCCAATGACATCATCCCTCCCATGAGCGCTACTGTGAACAGCGGCATTATTGAATGTCTCCGCTTTCCCCGATTCGGCGAAAATGACCTCGGCTGATTGGTCGAGGGAGGCATGCGGGGGAGGTAGTCGGCAGGGGGGGGGGGGTTGTGGGAGGGTCAATCCCTAATTCGGCATTCAGGATGATGCAGGCTGAGGTCAGCCGCACTGAAGACTGAGGTGATGTCATCTCACCTGAGCACACGCCGCACACGATCTTTCAGCACCCCAACGCTGCCCTCTTCGAGTTGTCTCGGCGATGGAAACACTTCAGGCAAAGGGGGCGTGTCCACAGGCTCGTGGGATAAATACATCTGCAAAACCAGTGGCGGATGACGTTGTAACGTGACGCCTTTACATGTTTTATCCTGGAACGTGTTTTTCACACGGTGAAAAAGACGTCACACTGTGCACGCGCATAGACGTGAGCAAGTGTTTCAGCATTTGGAAGAATATCTGGCGCGTGTGTGTGCGTGTGTACATACGATGTAAAAATAACCTACACGTCCTACACTGATGTGCAGAATGTGTGGCGTCACATTGGCAGAGTCGGGGAAGCCTGGGACACGTTCCATTCAGGAATGTTTCTTATTTTCTATTTTTGGTCTTTTTTATGAGAAAACAGAAAGTGTTGTCACCAAAACAAATCAATATCTAAAATCTAGCCCAACTCAATAAATTGTCCAAGTCTGCCACGAGCCTCTGTAAGTGGACTCGAGGACGGGACGTGTTCGTACGCCACTGGCGGCGAGGTTTCCCTCCTGGGCGGTGCCCCCTGGCCCCTCTGTCATCCTCATCCAGGATGGAAGTTCCCGGGGTGTAACCGGCATCGCCGTGGTGACAGCCATGTCAACATAAACATTCGACAGCCGTGCGGTATGTTGCACGGTGGGCTGACAACGTGTTCCCGATGCAAACAAAGAATCGCGTGAAGCTTTTGTTTGCCGTGTCCCACCACATATTTGAATATCGCTTTGTTATCTGTAACCACAAAGAACATTTAAACATCACTTGTTTGTTTTCAACAAGCACCGTTTGAAAGGGGACTTTTTTGGTCTACAAAACATATTGCAATGCCCCTCGGCGTGATAAAGGATGCGGACAGTCGTTGGAACAGCTGGTCAGGCTTTTATTAAGCAAACATAGCAGTTACAGTTTGCGCATTCATACCGGAGTTGTTGGTGGCACAACTCACGCTCATGCTTTACACTCAGGCTCTCTTCGCGGACTCCTCGTTGTCGGGTCCTCCCTTCTCTCCGTGACGTCATGTTCCCCCGACTCGCCCAGCCCGCAAACATGCAAATCAAATCACAAGCGCCTGACTTTCCAATATCGACATGTATCGTTTTTTATTCATTTTTCCACCCCATAGAGAAGTCACTCTTCATAACATAATTCTTGGTAGTGCTAAGTTATCGATTTATTAATATTTAAAAAATATGGGGGACTAGACAAAAACAAAAACGCGGAGTACCACTCGTTTTTTTTGGACGGGGTGTCAAGTTTGAAAATATGCGGCTATACCTTGCAGGTAACGGGTTATTTTTTTCACTTAAAGGACAGCCGACGTCACTTTTTTTTTTAACTGATATCAGAAAAACGTTTTATAGCATCTAAAATACCCAAAACACGCAGTAAGATATTTTTAGTCAAATGCAAAACACCAATAAAAATGACAAAGTGTTCAAAAGCTGCAAAAAATTGAGCTGCGAATTGGGCATTTTCAGAAAATCCCGACCCCAGTTTGTGACGTCACGTCAAGACGTCTTGCATTGCTTGAGAATCAAAACAATGGCTTCAGATTCGGAGAATATGCTTTTTTGTTACACCTCCAGTTATGAATATGATTCAAATAGTTCTGAAGAGGAAAGCATACATGTTTGCAATCGATTAAAGAATGTATTAGGCCATTTTGAGGCAACATTGGGAAGAAACGATCACCAGGAAAGAGGCACAAAATGGCGACCTCCAGTGGCCACCTCCGTTTCCACAGGCTGATAAATTCCTTATATGGAGCTTGGACACCCTCTTCTGGCGGCTTTTGGGTGCAATACAAGGTTTTCAGACCAAACAATACAGCAAAATACATTGACGTGATGGAAGGACTGCTACAATGTTTTTTTTTCGGTCAGGGGGCATTCCTTTAGTGACGTCACGTACGGACTCGTCACCAACTCAAGAACAAGACTTCCTGAATATTCAGTGCGAGTCTTAAAACGTAAAATATAGCTATATGCGGTGGAATCTTTTTAAAATACGCTCAGTAGAAGTCATTTGAAGCCATTTTACAAATTAAGGACACAACTTGTCTGGAGACGTCTGTTGTCCTTTAAAGCACTCAATACAGAGATTCACATTTTTTTAAACCACGGACACTGTCCCAAAAAGCTTCACGTTAATGTTACCATAATGTACAGTACTTATATTACATAAGCAGGCGGTGCTCGTTACGTCACAACCAAGCTAGCTAGCTACAAGCTTGGAGCGGCTTACTAGTGTGATTAAACGTGTTGCTGACTCACCCCAGAGTCACTTAAAGCACCCCAAATTTATATTCACAGATTTCTTTTAAAATCATGGACACTGTCCCAAAAAGCTTCATGTTAATGTTGTCCTAATATACTTTCACTACGTTGGCAGGCGATGCTAGTTATGTCACAACCAAACTAGCTACAAGCTTTGGGCGGCTACTTGTGTGGCAAAGCATGTTGCTGACTCGCTCCAGAGTCAGCAACATGCAGTAGTTAGCCACGCTTATCTATAAATTAAGTAAATAGAGTGAACGCTGGCGCGAATGGCTGCCGCTGCTCACCAGCACAAAAAAAAATCCAGTGACTGTAAAGTGTCCTTGAGAGTTTTGAAGGGCGCTTAGAAATTAAATGTATTATTATTATTATTATTATTATTATTATTATTATTATTATTATTATTATCTTTTACATGGCATTGCTAGCGCGTTGCGGTGCCATGTGTAGAATTACAAATTTAAAAATAGGGTCTGGAGGTCGTGGTCGTAAGTACGGGTGGTCGTAAGTATGGGTGGTCGTAAGTCGGATGTTTCCTGTCGTTGAATGGTTCTCATTACATCATGTGTATGCTAGCCTTCTAGCTATATGGCTGGTTACCTAGAGCGGTATCTATTTGCGATCTATTTTCTGTCTATTAGCTATATAGCTAGCTGGCTATCTGGCTGTCTATCTGTTAGCTAGCTATCTATTAGCAATCTACTGAGCTAGCTATCTTGCTGGTTATCGATTAACTAGCTGGCTAGCTTTTTATTTGAGTTATTCCAGGTTGAGTGAACGCTGGCGGAAGGCGAGCCAGCCGTAAGTCGGATGTTACCTGTAGTTGAATAGTTCTAATTACATCATGTGTATGCTAGCTTTCTAGCTATCTGGCTGGCTACCTAGCTGGCTACCTTGAGAGCTATCTATTTGCTATCTATTTTCTGTCTATTAGCTATCTAGCTAGCTGGCTATCTGTCTGTCTATCTGTTAGCCAGCTAGCTAAGTGAATTTCAACTTTCAAATGTGCTTTATATTTATTTTGGAGGGATACGGGGCCAACCAGCCTTCAATGTCTAATAATTCAATCCAGTGTCTTTGTCACAAGTTTGGACGATAAAAGAACAAGTCCAGCCACTGGAAAACAACAAACGGAAACCGTGTTTCACCTGAACTTTTTTTTTGTTTGTTTCGAGGGATGCTACGCCACAAACCTTTGATCGCCTTATTTAGTCTGGCGGCTCGATGACGCAATTTAGAACAAAAATTCAGATGTGGAAAAGAGGCGTTACTCAATAGCTCGACCCCAAGTAAACTTTTTCGACCTGTCCGCCTTCATTCCTGAGAAGTTGTCAATGAGCTTCGGTGCGGAATTTCATTCACGCGGCGGCGACATTTGCATTTTTTTTCATCTCAGATTTGTATCACGGAGAACTTTTGGGAATACCCTTGGTTGGTTGAAAAGCCGATCTTGTATCCAAGACTTGTGGGGTTATTTGTGCTGTTTCCACCCCAGGAAATGTTAGATTGACATACAGTGATACCTCGGTTTACGAACCCCTTGGCTTACGAACATTTTGGTTTACGAACGTTAAATTTCTGAAAATTTTACCTTGGCATACAAACTTTTTTGGGATACACACGGAGCTGCTTCAATGAGTGATGTGTCGTTCGCGAACGAGCTCGTTCTAACAACAAAATGGCAGCCGGCTTGTTTTGGTCCTCTATCCCCCGCTCCCAGTCGTCGGTTAAGGCCACATGATTGGTCAAGAACGCAGCAGTGAGGGGAGGTGGTTTGCAGACAGAGAGAGTGAAGCCATTCTCCCCAAAAAAAAATGGCTGCCGATTTTTTTTGTCCTCTATTCCCCGCCCCCAGTCTTCGGTTAAAGCCACATGATTGGTCAAGAACGCAGCAGTGAGAGGAGGTGAGAGAATTAAAACTTTGATAGTTCCAAGGCAGAGTTTAGACTGCAAGGTTAAAATATCCCATCAATCTGGCTCCACAAACAACCCGCTTAGGCCATCTGTACACTTGATGCAAAAAGCTATCAACCCAGCTAAACAGAACACAATTGATGAGGAACTAGATAAAATTATCACAGAGAAAGCACCTACAAGGGATCATTCCTCAAGATGGTGAAAGAAGAAGGTTACGTTCTTCATCAAGTGTTTAATCAGTGTCTGAAACTCATGACAAAAAGTTAGTGGACACCCAGGCAGACAACTCTGAAAAGTTGCCTGCCCGACTTTTCGCAACTTAAAACACATAAAGACATCTCATTGCCCAAAAAAATAAAAACATTGTTGCGAAGTTTAAAGGTTTTTTTTTTTTAATTAAAGGACCAACCACAAATACTCCCTTGCCTAATTTATGGTAAATATTCCTTGCTGAAGATTTTCCTCCAGTTGCCATTTGTCGTCATGGTGTACAATGTAACTTTTGCATTGTGTTTTCCGCTCAAAGCTACGTGGACTCCACTTTCTCAGCGGCTTTCAAAACTCTGAAGTACACTTTTCAGTCAGGGTGTAGTCCGAAGCAGGCTTCTGATTGGCTGCCGGTGCCGAGTATGCAAATTGCCAAACGAAGGTTGACTGAAAAGCGCACTTCAGAGTTACGAAAGCCAAACGACCGTTCGTGTGACAATTTGCATACTCAGCAACGGCAGCCAATCAGAAGCCTGCTTCAGGCTACACCCTGACTGAAAAGTGTACTTCAGAGTTTTGAAAGCCGCAGAGAAAGTTGAGTCCACATGGCTTGTAGCATTTTGTTTGTGGCTTTTGGTTTATTGAATAAAACAAACGTTTGATTTGAAAAATATCGTTTTTTTTTTCTTGAAGAAGTTGTCAGGCATCCGGGCCGAGACATTTTGAAAGTTGTACGCCCGACGTAAAAGTTGTACGCCCCGGGCCACCGGGCAGATGCTATTTCAAACACTGGTTTAATGCTGATGAAACCGGCCACTCCATTCCATCAAGCTGTCAACGACCATTACAAAGATAAATAAAACAACTTTATTATATAGTGCAGTTTATTTCTTTAATTATAATATCATAGCACATTTATTATACATAATATAAGGTATATTTTGTGTAGTTTTAAGGCTTAGAAAATTAAAAAGTAGAAAATTATGTTTTACGGGGACCTGTGAAGAGATTATTTTCATTTTAATGTTCTTCTATGGGAAATTAATGTTTGGGAGACACACTTTTCGTTTTACACACTCTGTCTGGGAACCAATTAAATTTGTAAGCCAAGGTATCACTGTAGTTTGTTTAATTCTCGTATTTCATTCCGTTTGAAGTCATTCACAGATAAGCGGAACTCGTTTGTGTGTGTGTGTGTGTGTGTGTATATGTTTTGTGTAGTGAAACATTTGAGCTGCAGCCCAACCCAGCTCAGTTGTGCGCAACGTTGCTATAGGCAACGTTACCGTGCAAGTTGGAGCATGTGCATTCATTCAACTTGCTCCTTTCCAAACCAATTCTTACGATGTTTCTGTTTTTTCGCCAACGGCAAATCGTGTACCATCAACACCGAAGATGTTTTGGTTTAGGATTCGTTAATTTTTGTCTCCTCGGCCAACATGGAACGTGGCAAGAAGTTCAACATTAAAGCCACTTGCTTCCTATAATAATAATAATAATAATAATAATAATAATAATAATAATAATAATAATAATAATAATAATACATTTCATTGATGAGCGCCTTTCAAAACTCTCAAGGACACTTTACAGTCACAGGACAAGTTTTGATGTGGGTGAGCAGTGGCAGCCACAGCCCGGAATAACTCAAAAAGATAGAAAGTTAGCTAGCTAGCTAATAGATAACTAATCGATAGCTAGCTAGCTAGATAGCTATTTAGTTAGCTCAATAGTTAGCTAATAGATAACTAATAGATAACTAATAGATAGCTAGCTAGATAGATAGCTAGATAGCAAGGTGGATGGCTAGCTAGATAGCAAATAGATAGCTAGCTGCATAGCCAGATAGATAGTTTTATGTGTTGTGTTTATGATTTGACTTTAACTGTTTTGTCAAGCGCTTTGCAAGTGCATTGCATTGCATTAAACGAATGAAGTCTGTAGCCCATTCCCCTCATTGATCATAAAGGGGGCAAAACAAAAGGACAACATGTTAACAGGGCGTGTCCAGAGCTACCTTGACTTTGCTCAGAGCAGAAAACTCAACTTTTTGTTTTGGCAATGGCTCCGCTGTCTTGCGTCATTGCATCATTAGTGATGTGTCGTTCGCGAACGAACCGGATCTCTGAAGTGAACAAAGAGACCCATTCATAACAAGGGGCCGGAAATAAGAGCCGATTTTTTTGTCCTCTATTCCCCGCCCCCAGTCTTCGGTTAAAGCCGCACTTGATTGGTCGATATCCGTGGTAGAGGAGGGAGGGGAGAATTACAGACACACGCAGCAGTGAGGAGAAGGGGGGAGGGGGGACGTTAGGGTAGACACGTGGACAAATGTTATCACATTATGCTGTTATTATTCTTCAATTATTATATTTTTTTACAAGTTGATATGATAGCATTATTAATATGAAAAGCAAATTAGTGACAGCTGATCATCAGACCAGAGTAACCACAGGGAAAGTGAAAGTTAGTGTATGCTCTCTGTGCATATATAAATGAAGCCATATCAATAAAAATATTTGATATAGTGTATTTTTTTTTACATGAGTAATTCGTTTTTCACATCATTTTACATGATTTTTGGTAGTTAGTTAATTTAAGCAACAAAAAAAACAAACACACAAGGAGCCATTTGGGAGCCATAAGAGCCGGATCTTTTTCGTGAGCTGAGCCAAAACAACCGTCTCTCTGGAAAGGGCTGGAATTCCCATCACCACACGATTGAGCTAGAAAAAAAAAACACATACAGCGCCTCATTGGCATCAAAACAACAATGGGGCATTTGCTAAACATTTTGGATTGACCCTGCGATATAATCTTTCTTCTCAAAAAACAAAATGCAGCAAATGTATGACTGTCTTCCAAAGACAACGTAAATGGTTTATTTTTAATTCAGCCCGTGTCTCTTTTGATCTGCATCCATTATTGTGAAGGTTGGCACGGGGTTGGGCTTTTTTTGTAAGGGTGTAACAACACGGGGGGGGGGGGTGATTTCCCGGATTCGCCGCGATGAGGGAGACCAGGAAGATGGGAGGTGAGGGAGGGCATAGGAAGAGCCGCCACTTCCCGGAAGACGATGACGTAAACCCCACATGACTTCATCCAATGTGGCTCGGATATGCTACTGCTGATGAAATAATCATCAGAACACCCTCACGACATCGGACTACAATAGTTCATCACGTAATACTACATCAGAAAAGATGAAATAATTTCCCGGGGGAGGGGAAGGGTGACACCCAGTATTTACATTTGTATCAGAATCAGAAAGCCTTTAAAGGACAGCCGACACCATTTTTTTGTTTCCTCACTTACATCAGAAAAACGTTTTATAGCATCTAAAATACCCAAAACATACAGGCTGATATTTTTATTCAAATGAAAAACACTAATAAAGTATTCGGTTAAAGCCACATGATTGGTCAAGAACGCGGCAGTTAGGGGGTGGTGGTTTAAACATTAAAGAGACAAGCAGACGACAGTGAGAGAGTTTCAACATTGAGGCAAAGGCAGAGTGTAGACTGCAAGGTTAAAATATTCCATCAATCAGGTTCCACAAACAACCCGCACAACCTATCTGTACACTTGATGCAAAAAGCTATCAACCCAGCTAAACAGAACATAATTGATGAGGAACTAGATACAATTATCACAGAGAAAGCACCTACAAGGTGTCATTCCTCAAGATGGTGAAAGAAAAAGGTTACGTTCCTCATCAAGTGTTTAATGCTGAGGAAACCGGACACTCCATTCCATCAAGCCATCAACGAGCATCACAAAGGCAAATAAAATGACTTTATTATATAGTACAGTTTATTTCTTTAATTATAATACCATAGCACATTTATTATACATAAAATAAGGTATATTTTGTGGAGTTTTAAGGCTTATTTAGTAGAAAACTATGTTTTATGGGGACCTGGGAACGGATTATTCTCATTTTAATGGTTTCCTGTGGGAAATTAATTTTTGGGATACACACTTTTTGCCTTGCACACTCTGTCTGGGAACCAATTAAGTTTGTAAGCCAAGGTATCACTGTATTTGTATTAAATGTGATATTCATTTGATTGTTTCTTGATTTATGTATTTATTAGGTTATGTTTTAATCGTATCCCTTTTGTAGCCATTCCATCCGGTAAATGACCTCACGTTCATTTCTTGTCATTATTTGCTGCTGTGTTGCCATGGCAACAATTTCACTCGCTAACTCTACTTTGATAGACGCAAATATATTTTTACAAAAGTGATGCCGTCAAACTTTCACTTTTCTTTTTATTTCGCCATTGGCATCACAAGTAAAAAGTGAGCGCGCTGTCATAATGAAAGCGAAACCAGGTCAAAGTTCACTATGTCGGTGGTGTGTGACGACGATTTGCAGCATTTTACGTGTTTTCAGGATAAGATTGATGTGGGATTTACTCAAATTGGCACCGCCCTACCCACTCTCGAGGACTTGCACACTGCAAGAATCCAAACTAGGGCGCGGAAAATCCTACTGGACCCTCCGCACCCTGCCCACCACCTTTTCCAGCTACTCCCCTCAGGCAGGCGCTACCGATCCATGCGCACCAAATCCAGCAGACATTTAAACAGCTTCTTCCCCCAAGTCATTAACTCTTTGAACTCTTTCAACAGTAGCCAAAATGGAACTGTATAGTGCCACTTAGCAGTTTTTTTTGACAACGATACTAGTGCAGCGTGTTCTACCGGAAACAAATTCCTTGTGTGTCCTACATACTTGGCAATAAAGATGATTCTGATTCTGATTCTGATTCTGAAATGTGCACTGGAAAGGTTACTATGGCAACAACTTCCTCCACCGCCATTCAATGTACAGTGATACCTCAGCTTACGAACTTAATTGGTTCCCAGAAAGTGTGTGTAAGGCGAAGTGTGTCCTCCAAATATTAATTTCCCATAGGAAACCATTAAAAATGAGAATAATCAGTTTCCAGGTCCCCATAAAATGTAGTTTTCTACTAAATAAGCCTTAACATTACTCATAATATACCTTATTCTATGTATAATAAATGTGCTATTGTATTGTAATTAAAGAAATAAACTGTACTATATAATAAAGTCGTTTTATTTACCTTTGTGATGGTCGTTGATGTAGTTGCCTCTCTATGATATCAGAGTGTAGTTGCCGTGCCTTCTCACCGATAATACCCTCACTCACACTGTCCCCTGCTCGCTGCTTTTCGTTCATTCAAATCAACAGAAGTTTTTCAACCTCTTCTATTGCCTGAGACCATTGCTTAGACAACACAGAAACACCCTTAGCCACTCGTAGCAATGGGCAACTTAGCCTACTGGGACGCTAAGTCACACAAACGCACACCTCGTTCGTGTTTCTCGATGATCTCCTTCTTCTGCTCGACCGTAATTTTGTTTTGTGTCCTCTTCGGCTGAACACCAGCCTGCGCTGGGGTCTTTTTCAGTCCCATAATAGCAAAAGTACTCCACTCGATAACTAACCATGTCTGTACTGAGTGCACTCAAAGAAAGCGTGTGTGGAAAAGTAGTCCGGCAGCCACGGTGGCGCTGTTCGACCGTGTGGTTTGGTGTTCTTCCGTCGAAAACTATTCCGCCAGCCATTGTGGCGCTCCGTGTGTTACCCGAAAACTAGTTCGTATGCCAAGATTATATTCTCGTGAATTTAATGTTCATAAAGAAAAAAGTTCGTTAGCTAAAGCGTTCGTAATCCGATGTATTACTGTACTTACTTACCCGTTCAATTAGTCACGTTGACAAGCTCAAAATTCAATTTATTTAAAAATTAATTCATCAGTAAATAATCTGTGTCAGAATTGTTATTTATTTGTTTTTTATCGTAATTTTAAGTACAGTATAAGTGAATGTGGCATTCTGAAAAAAATGGTACAGTTCGGTATTTGTTGGGTGTGTCTATGTTAGTTACGTAGGCATGTGTGACAGCAAAGCTAAATGAAGACGACATACATCAGTGTGTATTTTTAGCATACACACACGCACACACACACACACACACACACACACACACACAGACACACACACAGTTGTTGTGATCTAATAATAAGGCGGACGGTTTAAAGTGGAAACTCGTGTCACTTTCTTTTCCCGATGAGACTGTTTGATGCCAGTGGAATGGTGGCAGGCCACGTACAAGCTAGCCAGTGGGGAAACACCCACCCGTTTGATGGGATCTAATGAGAAAGCATTGATCTGTATAGAAAACAATAGAGGCTGCTGACACTGCTTCCAGATCATTCCAGACTTCTTACGATCGAGATTAGACTACGGCGTTTTTTTTCTTCTGTTATGACGACGTTCTATGTGTGGCGTTCAAATTTGATTATTCTTTATAATGACTGTCTTGTCAGCACATTTTTAAACACGCATTCATTGTCTTCAATTCATGAGTTTTTTTTTATCATGGGGAACAAATGGTTGCACAGATGGGATCCCTGTGGTGCGCCCCCTTTGTCAATATTTGTCTGCTTTATTTTTATTGTTCATTCAGAGCAGATTTTTATTCGTTTCATGTTTTGTTTTATTTTTGTGTGTTGATTTTCATTGTTTCTGTGAAAGTAATAATAAAAAGATGTATTATATTCAAACAATTGCAGATCAAATACTTATAAGACAATAGTTGGCCTGTTGTTTATTTTTGTGTTCAAGCTATTTCTTCCAAGTGAGACGAGTCGAAAAGGGGGGGAATACCAGAACTAATGTATTTTGTGTACATATTAGCAAGACACTGGCTAAACAAGTAAGCATTTTTACTTTGTTGTAGTTTTATACCAACAAGTTGAACAGGGTCCGGTTTCAGCACATTAAGTTGTGTCCATATACTAGAGCAGAGAGAAGGGGTTGACTTTTCACCATTATCAAGCCTCATTTTACATAAATTTTATTTTACTCGTTGAAATGTGGCATGTTTGTTGCCAATAATCTTCTCTGTGTTGTTTCGATTTTGTTTTCACCGCTTGATCGACTCCGGCAGCAACAAATGGCAGACCATAATGTAACCATTTTCGCTTGCAAACCGAGGCATTACAAAAAAATGTTGATTGAGAACCGAGACATTCCTATTAGCCATCTATTAGCTAGCTAGCTAGTTCTTTTGTCCATCTTTATCATTCACTTTGTTGGCTCAAAGTAGTGTTAGCATTAGCATATAATATATTTCCTCTCTTCACTTTTTAATTTATCTGGCTAGCTACCTAGCTAGCTATCTATTAGCTATATGGCTGTCTGGCTATCTGGCTGACTATCTATTGCCTATAGACACATCAATTGTTAATAACGCCTGAATTGGAGCCTATTTGATAGTATTTTTTGTTTTGTTTTACTATGTTACTTCCGGGTTGAATGAACGCTGGCGCGTGTGGCTGCCGCTGCTCACCCGCAGAAAAAATATCCTGTGACTGTAAGGTGTCCTTGAGACTTTTTAAAGGCCCTTATAAATAAAATGTATTTTTATTATTATCTAGGTAGCTATATATTAGCTATATGGCTGGCTATCTATTAGCTACCTAGCTAGCTATCTATTTGCTATCTATTAGCTATCTTGCTGGGTGGCTAGCTATCTATTAGCTATATGGTTATCTGGCTATCTATTGGCTATCTATTAGCTAGTTAGCTAGCTTTTTATCTATTTGAGTTACTTCTGGGTTGAGTGAACGCTGGCGCAAATTGCCGCCGCTGCTCACCCGCTGAAAAACTTATCCTGTGACTGTAAATTGACCTTGAGAGTTTTGAAAGGCACTTAGAAATGACATGTATTATTATTATTAATATAGGTGGCGAGTCAGCTGGTTGAGGCCTTATCCTGATTGACAACAATGAGGTGAGCATCACCCGATGCCTATATGGCGACATACTGGATCACTCCCGCTTGCAACTGACAGAAATGAATAATAAAAGAATCAGGAGTGAATATCACATTAAGGCGGTGTCACCGACTTGAGGTGCGACCGACTCACTTGCGTCAACATGACTGTGTCAAACTTTGCTGCAAGCGAGGCATGCAATAGAAATATGTAAGGTATTTGTTAAATGGCAAGTAGGACATGAGAGGGACAATGACAATAGTTTCATTTTGTACACTTAAAGGACAACCGACACCATTTTTTTGTTTCCTAACTGACATCAGAAAAACGTTTTATAGCATCTAAAATACCATAAACACACAGGACGATATTTTTAGTCAAATGAAAAACACAAATAAAAATGGCTTAATGTGTCCCAAAACTACTTCAAAATGACCTCGGAGATGCAGAGTTTCAGAAGGTCCCGCCCCCTTGTTCGTGACGTCACACCTGGACGTCTTGCCTTGCTCTAGAATCAAAACAATGGCTTCAGATTCGGAGAAGATGCTTTCTTGTTACTCATCCAGTTATGAATATGATTCAAATAGTTCTGAAGAGGAAAGCATAAATGTTTGCAATCGATTAAAGAAGTCCTCTCGTATCAATTTGAGCCCGTCGGGACTCCAATGTAGCGTCCCAGAAAATGCACAAGATGGTGCCCAAGCTCCGTTGGAAATGGGCTGATTTGTCTGCTTTGTGTCAACTAGTATCAAATAGTAGTCTTGGTGCAACACACAACTATTCACCATCGCTTTATTTATGTGTTTTCCTTCTAATTTCACCATCAACACAAAGCTTTCAGATCAAACAAAGTGCCCAAATTGCATTGTGTGTCGCTTTCTCGGTCAGGGGGCGTTCCAGACGTGACATCATGTCAGGCATCGTCATCAACTCGAAAACAAGACTTCCTGAATATTCAGCGCGAGTCTTAAAAAGTAAAATATAGCTATTTGCCGTGTAATCTTTGTAAAATACGCTCAGTAGAAGTCATTTGAAGTGATTTTGCAAATTATCGACACAACTTGTCTGAAGGCATCGGTTGTCCTTTAAGTCGTTTTGGGGCTTAGGTGGATCTAAGACAACTCCCACACATAGGGAGTGGTCGCCATCTTTATACATCTATAAAATCAAGTTAACAGTGATAAGCAAAAAAATGGAAGTGGTCATAACCAAAATATAATACCATTGGTGGCTTTTATTATTCTTAAGCACTCCTCTGTCCTCATGCGGCGCTGACTCATCAACGCGAATTGCTTCGAGAGCGAGGGCAGTGAGAAAGCAAAGCAAAGAAAAGAACCGAGGACTCCTTTTCGTGCCGGATTGCATCATGACGCAGTATTTTTACGTCACTAAGCCCCGCCCCTCGCGTGTGCTGTGGGGATATAAGCGTGACGCAACGTGGAGCGTCCCAACTCAAGCGCAGCAGCCGGCTCTTCTTCTGACAACTCCACTCGACAAACCTTTCTCGTCGCGTCTCGTCTTGTCTCTCACGTAAGTTGACATTTGGGACCCGCGTCTTCTCTTTCGGTTCGTTGTCGTTGTTTTATTTTATTTTTCTTTCGGCGCGGCTTTTAAGCGCTTTTCGAGGGTTGTCTCTAAATTCGCCTTTCTTACTTTGATTAAAAAAAGTGAGTTGAATGCTAATCGTACGGATTTCGTCCACATTTTCTTGTGTTTATGCTATGAGGTTTTCGAGCAAGACTTTGAACTTGTTTTTTTTTTTCAACATCTCCGCATACATGTTCTTAAATAGCCATTTAGGACAGTCGTGAAATGTTTCGATTCATAGAAAATTGGGTTCAATGTTGATGATGAATATGATACACTACTGTACTACTAAAATGTTGTCGTCCTTTTCAGTTTTGTTTTGAAATAACTACTAGTGTCCAGAGACTCGTAACGGTACCCATAATGTTATTTGTCACGTGAAACTTTAAGCTCCACGGTGCTGAGTTATTGATTTATCCGAGTTGTTGATTGATCAATTTATTCATAATATCCCACTGGCAACATTCTCAAGGGGTCCAAATTTCGGGAATCTGCTTCATCTGTGTTCTATCTTGCGTCCCCTTTACCATGGAGTTTGAGCACTGATGAATTCTTGACATGATTTGAATTGTTGACATACAGGAAGTGTATTCATTGAAGCGGCTCATCCAACTTTTGACATTGACGTGTCAACTGTGCAAAGTTTGATTAAAAAAACTTATTCCGGTGTAAACATTAATGTTAAATACAAGGAAATATACCACGACACTGAATGATTAACTCAAAATGAAGTACATGCTCAAATTAAATGACGCGAGATTTCAAAGTATTGAACTTAATACAAACTGAACTGTACATTCGCACTACTATGGGGAGCGCACTCGCAGTACACTGGATCATATGAGAGGTTTTCAGTTCTTTTTGTGATATCAGTGTAGCATTTTTTTAAGTGAGTTTATTTATTTTTAACTCACTGCCTTATGTGAAAAAAAACGTGTTCATTAACTCACTGCCTTATGTGGAAAAAAAAACGTGTTCACTCCAGTGCAAGGGTTTTTGTCATCACGTCGGTGAGCCACGGCAAAGATGCTTGGAAAACCTGATTTTGGTGCCGTCACACCCTTTGCTGTCTGATTGGTTGATCTTCCTCAGGCATGGTGGTTTCTTAGCTAAAAGTGATATATTTTACACATAGTTCCGACTCACATGTTTATTATTGAGGTTTAGGCATACATAAACTTTCAATGCAGTGTAAGAAACCTTAGACCACTGGTGTCCAAGTCAAGGCCCGGGGGCCAAATCTGGCGCCCAACATCATTTTTTTCGGCCCACAAAAGGAAATCAAACTTGTGAAATTCCATGATGCTTGCTAAAATCCAAACCAAAATGTCATATTTTTTTTGGATGTAAACCACAATAACAGTCATTATTCCTGACTTCAGATTTGAAAACTAGTTATTCATTAATTTGTTGTGCGCTCTATATGTAATAAGTGGAGGGGATTAAACATTCTAAAGGCTTCCCCAAATTCATAACGGTCCTCGAGAGGTAACCATAATTACAATGTGGCCCGCGGCAAAAAATGACTTTGACACCCCTGCCTTAGACTCTTTTCTTTCATCAGGAATAAAAGAGTTAATTCCTAAATTATATGGGTCTGGAGTTATATGAGCTTGAAATTAGGGCTGCTGTCCAAAATACCATGCAAAGTAGGGCTCGGAAAATCCTAGTGGACCCTCCGCACCCTGCCCACCACCTTTTCCAGCTACTCCCCTCAGGCAGGCGCTACCGATCCATGTGCACCAAATCCAGTAGACATTTAAACAGTTTCTTCCCCCAAGCCATTAACTCTTTGAACTCTTTCAACAGTAGCCCAAATGGAACTGTATAGTGCCACTTAGCAATTTTTTTGATGATGATACTAGTGCAGAGTGTTCTACCGAGAACAAATTCCTTGTGTGTTCTACATACTTGGCAATAAAGATGATTCTGATTCTGATTTAACAACAGCTGGAACAAAGCACACACATGGGGAAAAGGGAAATGATGCCTCCTTGTGCAAAAGAAAATAACATTGCTAGGCGCCATGGCCAGCGCTTCATCGGCACCCAAGCATGAAAAAACAAAACCTGAACAAATTTGGGAATGGCGCTCTACGTCATACATTACTTTGTATTCACGAATACATTTATTAATGGCAATGAATGAGTTAATCACAGCTTTTTCAAGGGTCAGTGCCATCTCAGCAATCTGTTGAAAAAGTGATGTCGCAACAGGTGGAATACAACATATTCAGTGTTATTCAATTATTATATATTCAACATAAATAGTGACAAAATTTAGGAAATGACGTGGGAAGCATGAGGCTTGAAAGGTTGCTGCTTTTAATTCTTTTGTGATTATAATGTCACAAGTGGTCAAACAACATCTCCGATTATGCAATGTCGCATGCTAAATTTCCACGATGTCGGATTGAATATGACTTTACTGCGTTTTCAGGCTCATGCTGCATAACTCTCGCCCGACGCTGGCCGACGTCAGCTGCTCGGCGTCAGTCCCATGCCCGCTGCCAGTGCCAAGTCTCACCCCGCCGGGCTCGCTCTCCTTGGACGACTTGAGCTACTTGACGGCTGGTGGCGAGTGCCAACCCGGTCGTGGTGATGTCAGCTCGGACGGCACAAGCTCCTGCTCAGAATTCGGCACCGTTGGGAAGACGCAGGTGAGCCACGGCAAACATGCTTGGAAAATACGATTTGTTGCCATAACGCCTTTTGCCGTCTGATTGGTTGATCCTCCTCAAGGCATGGTGGTTTCTTAGCTAAAAGTGCTATATTTTACATGTACAGTGATACCTTGGCTTACAAATTTTATTGGTTCCCAGACAGAGTGTGTAAGGCGAAAAGTGTGTATACCAAACATTAATTTCACATAGGAAATCATTAAAATGAGAATAATCCGTTCCCAGGTACCCATTTCTAATTTTCTAGGCCTTAAAACTACACAAAATATACCTTATTTTATGTATAATAAATGTGCTATGGTATTGGAATTAAAGAAATAAACTATACTGTATAATAAAGTCGTTTCATTTACCTTTGTGATGGTCGTTGATGGCTTGATGAAATGGAGTGGCCGGTTTCATCAGCATGAAACACTTTGGCAGCTTTATCGTCAGAACTGGCTGCCTCACCATGACGAATGACACTATGAATCCCTGTACGACGCTTAAAGTTCTCAAACCATCCGTGGCTAGCCTTGAAATCATCAATGGATGACGAACTTCCAGGTTGCCTCTTGACGATATCCGAGTGAAGTTGCTGTGCTTTCTCTGCGATAATTTTACCTAGTTCCTCATCAATTGTGTTCTATTTAGCTGGGTTGGTAGCTTTTTGCATCAAGTGTACAGATGGCTTGTGCGGGTTATAAGTGGAGTTTGATTGATGGGATATTTTAACCTTGCAGTCTACACTCTGCCTTTGAACTATCAATAAAGTTGAAACAAGTCCAAATTTCACTGTTTTCTATCCATTTTCTCACTCTCTCTTTGTCGTCTGCCTATCTATTTATTTGGATTGGATTGGATTTGCCTTTATTAGTCTCGCAGTGGAGAAATTTACATTTCACAGCAGCAAAGTTATGGAAAGAAATGAAAGTAGAAAAGCAAAACACAGGAGCTGCTGGAAAGGCAGCCACTCTTGCGGCGCCGTCTTGAAGTCAAAAGAACAAAAAAAAAACTAAATAACAAATAACATGACAGCACAAAGACACAGAGAGACATTCATTCTTAAGCACTTTCTGTACCCTCTTTGTTACATAAAGCAGTTCCAGATGAAAGAGGAGAGGTTCAAAGCGTTTCTTCACCAGTGGATCAGGGACATCATGGTGGAATGTGCACGTCGACTACAAGCTAAATGTTGAAAGCAAACACGCAGCTGTAGCATCCATTGACGAAAAGAGATTGTCTCACATCTCCTGTCCCACATAAATCAGCTTCAATTCCATCCCGCGACAGTTCCATATACGCATCGGCGCTCTGCGCTGGCGCTCCTTCTGTGTTTCTGTAACCCCCCCGCCCCTCACTGCTTCATTCTTGACCAATCACGTGCGACTTTAACCGAAGACTGGGGGCGGGGAATAGAGGACAAAAACAAGTCGGCTGCCATTTACTTGTTAGAACGGGCTCGTTTGCGAACGACATCACTCAGTGTGGCACTCCGTGTGTATCCCGAAAAATAGTTTGTATGCCAGGATTACATTCTCGTGAAGTTAACGTTCGTAAACCGAAAAGTCCATTAGCCAAGGCGTTTGTAAGATGAGGTGTCACTGTAGTTCCGATTAACTTGCATGATGGTTCACATGTTTATTATTCATTTACATACACAAATATTTTCAATGTGTTCTTGCAAAATAAACAACAGGACATATCCAAAGCTTTTTCAATGACTTCATTGTCACTTTTGTTGACACGACAACAGCTCTCGTTGGCTGAGGCAGACAGGAGGAAGAGAAGGCGAGAAAACAACAAGGCTGCCGCAGCGAAATGCCGCAAAAAGAAAAAGGACAGGACTGAATATTTGCTGCTGGTATGTTTTGGTTCTTTTCTCGTGAAACTTTTGACATATAAGGCAAAAAATATTTGCAGCTCGAAGACAGTTTTGTTGTTGTTGTATAAATTAACGATGCATTTTTAAATGCGCAAGTAACGAAAAAAAATGACAAATGATCATAATAATAATTGTTGGCTAGTTGATGCTAACATAATATGAAATGCTTCACTTTTTATTTATCTAGGTATCCAGCTGTCTATCTAGCTATCTGGCTGGCTACCTAGCTATCTATCTATTTGCTATCTATCTGGCTGGCTGTCAATCTAGCTATCTAGCTGGCTATCTAGCTAGCTACTTAGCTGGCTAGCTATTTGCTATCTATTTGCCATCTAGCTAGCTAGCTATCGATTTGCTATCTATTAGCTATTTGGGTAGCTATCTAGCTGGCTAGCTATCGAGCTATCTATTTGAATTATTCCGGGTTGAGCGAACGCTGGCGCGTGTGGCTGCCGCTGCTCACCCACATAAAAACTTATGCTCTGACTGTAAAGTGACCTTGAGAGTTTTGATAGGCGCTTACAAATGAAATGCATTATTATTATTTACAGGCTCATTATACTAGCATTACTATTGCATTGATGACGCAGCCTTACCTGATGGTTTACCGTCTGGCGTCCATTTTGTCCACCCAGGAGTCAGAGAAGCTAGAGAATGTCAACATCAACCTAAAGGCTCAGATCAAAGCTCTGAACCAGCAGAAGCAACACCTGTCCTATATGCTCAACCAGCACCGGCCAACCTGCATCGTCCGTACCCCCGACCACGAAAACGTCGACCTCTTTGTGCGCCACCTCCAGGAGAGTCCGAGCTCCATGTGTAGCCAAACCACCCTCTTCGACATCCAGGACAATGCTGCCTCCATTTTTTCCATCCCCTCAGAACTGGGTACCGGTGGCCTCCTCAGTCTCGACCACGTCCAGTGTTCAGTCTCCATGTGACGCTACTATTGGCCTTGCAAAGTTGTTTGAATCTTGAACTTTTGGGGAGAAGTGGAAAGGGGGGGGGGTGACTTTACAAGGGAATTTACAAAGTTAGCCCTCAATAGGGCAGTAAAATATCTCTAAAGTCATGGCACTTGTTTCTAAAGGCACACAGTGCTTCTTCCACTGTCTCTTTGGAGTTATCGTTTAGGGCCCCCCACGTTGGACACACGGTGGTGTCAACTTGACCATGACGTGGCTCCCCTGGAAAGTTTACCATTTGGAATATTTCCAAAATTGTCTCATAAATTGCTATTGGACTTTCAATAAGCAGCACAAATAAAGAAAAAAATGTTATTGAGGCATATTGCAGGTCCACGATGCTGCTAAGGGCCGACGAGGACAGCCGCCCCTTCACCAAGCTGCTGATTGGTCGACGTCACCTGCAACCCAAACTGGATTTTGAATCATTCTTGTCCAATCCAAGTTGGAGCACTTTGGTTTTTGTGATATGTCCACTGGATGGCACTGTGACTGTTGTATAACTACTTGCTGTGTAGCAATGCACAAAAAAGATGAGTGAGAAAGCTTTTTTTTGTGCTTTATTTATTTTCAAGCCAGGCAGTCATACTGTCAATAGCGTCTCCTACGCCGAATGCTGCTAATAGCCGGTTGTAAGCACTCAGGACCTTACAATTGGCACTGTAGTGCGTTGTAGTTATTCCGACAGCATAAAAATTGACACATTTGCTAGCGTATGAGCTAACAGCTACTGTCTTGATGTGTCAACAAATCTCAATGTGGCTATGATTTCATAGCCACATTGAGAATGTACATTTCTAAAACGTGGTTTCGCGCATTGGCGTAAGTGGGTGCCACCTCACAAGTTCTGCAAGTGGTAAAGCTTCACAAGTGTTTTTTTTTATACTGATTACTTTTGTATTGTGTTTGTTGGTCATGTGACCATTGGAGCTTTCAAGCCAAAATGTTCAACATGTAGCAGGTCAGAGACCAGCATGATTGATTGTTGTTGTTTTTTAACTTGCGGAATAAAATGGATGACAAATCACACACAAAAAATAAACACGTGTGACGACGTTTTCAAAACAAAGTTGTGGCGGTCATGTCAGCAGGACTACATTGATTGATTTTTTTGGGTAACTGTTTAATTTGTAAGCGAACATACATTTTCAGAACTCTAAAATTTGTTGTCACCTCTAAAACAATCCGAAACCAGTCCAATATCACATTACCCAGACCCTCCATGTGATGTCATTTCCTGTATGTGTTATCCTCGGCGAAGCAAGTTTGAGCACGATATGCCGGTTGCTGCCTCAGGTGGGCCAACTTAGTCTTTTTCAAACTGCTCCATGTGAAAACCTTGTGCCTGTAAATTTTCGCCAACACTCCTGTGTGTGAAAGCAAGAGAGAACATGGGAGTTGCATCCTCTGTTTGTGATAGCATCGTCGTGCTAACTGTAGTTTGCAGCACCATATCACCTCCAGCGTACAGAATCATACCTGTCAAGCGGCCGTATTTTGTACGATTTTTGCACATTTTTAGATGTGTACGGCATACATGAAAGTTTGTATGAGAAACGCAAAAAGTGTTAAATATAATTCTGAGATATTTTCGATTCCGTTTTCGTCATTAAATACTTATTAGCAGTAATGTTAATAACCAAGTAATGTAGTTTATTCAATACATTGTCAGAATGAAAATTGTAAAAAGCAGTACATTGGGGAGACTAAACAAATTCTCAAAAAATGACTATCAACATCGCAGGGATAATACTAGTGGGCCTCAATCGACAGTACATATGCACATAAGAGCTAGCAACCACTCATTTGACGACAATGAGGTTAAAATCTTAGCGAAAGAACATAGATGGTTTGAAAGGGGAATAAAAGAAGCGATTTTCATAAAACAGCTAAATCCTTCACTAAAACAATATGGTGGGGTGAGGTTCAATTTGGATCGCTCGTACAACAGCCTACTTAGGCAACATAGGATTAGTAATACTGATGAGGTTATACCGGAGGAAGTGGGGCAATCAGGACAGTCATTAGTCAGATCAATAGGAACAATCAGTGGAGCTGCAGGGAGTAGTCATCTGCTCCCCCCAACCTGAGAGCAGGGACCTATCTAGCAGAGTCCGGCACCGCCATGTCTGGACAGTAGGGATATATATATATATAGGGCCTAAATTACCAGTAAGACTTTAGTTTGCTGACGAAGTCTCTTGGATAAGAAGCAAAACGTCCGACACATTCAAAGAAGTACAGATGACGGCTGAAGAAACCTTTTCATCGAGTAATGTTAATTATTAAAAAAATATCACGACTCGTAAAAAGCAAAGTCAACCACCAAGAAACAAGTCTTCTCGAGAAGAAACAAAAGGTCAGATAAGACAAGTTCCGGTCAAGTGGAATTTTATTTTGAAATCAGTTAAATTCAACAGTTGACCGTGTTTATTCGCTGTAATATCATTTATATTTTTATAAACATTATATATCGTAAGAACACAAATTCAAATTCTTTTTTTGCTGTGGACAAATTCCACAGCAAAAAAAGTCACAATGCTCTACAACCAAGAACATACTTGATTATTGCTAAAAATATGTTGTAACTTGTTAAAAGTATTAATATTTACATGTGAAATTTTGTTAATAAAATTGCGCAATAAAATATTACACACGTGTATGGTTTTTTTTCTTAGTACAGTCAAAACTCGGTTTTCGAACCTCTCGGTTCTCATCCATTCGGTTTTCAACCAAAATGTCATATTTTTTATGCCCCGGTATACAACCGAAAATTGGTCTTCAACCAAACTGAGTGCACGTGAATGCATCACTCGACTACCCTGTGCTTCCTTATACGTCACTTCCTTAAATGTCACGTCTCCCTCATTGTCTCATTGTGACCGATGCATTAATATTGTTGTTGTTTTATTTTTGCGAAAATGCTGACATATTTGGTTAAGATCTCCGGAATAGTATGATTTTAAAGCAATCAGAGGATGGTTTGAAAAGTTAGTGTGCCCTGTGTTTGCCCACAGACAGGTGGGATAGGTGCCAACACGCCCCGTGGCAGAAAGATAAAGAGAGTTTTAGGTACAGATGTTAATGTTGATGTTAAAAATTGGTGAAAATAAAGGTTTGACCTGCTCTATTATTAAGTTGTTATCCGGTATATACGATGACATAGTTAAAAAGTTGTTTTCTAGAATTTGAACGGATTGAGATTTTTTACATTGATTTTAATGGAACGTGCTGTGTCCGTTTTTGAACAAATCGGTATCACTGTAAGGAATAATTGAGCCATTAGTAAGGTCACAGTGTCTTGCAGGCTGACAGGTATGCAGTATTCACTCCACGGTGTAGCGCCTCCAGCCTTTATTAAACATCGTAAGTAGAGCACATTTATTTTTCTTTTAGTATAGCCCGTTAACCTCATAATTTCCCAAGAAATAGCTTTCAATTTCCAAAAGGTAGATGACTCTGCCCAGTTGAAATGTTTTAATATCAATTTAATACTTACTGTATTTGCATACTCACGTTTGGTTATATCACACTTAGCGTGCGAACTAGATACTCGTGTGCCGTACCTGACCTTTTGACACGTGAACTTGGCATACTTTTGTCTTCTTGTTCTAGGAAAACATTGACAAGCTGTATTTGGCACGTGGCCATTATGTGGTCAAAGGACGAACACACGGGCACACGATGCTTAGTCATTCTCTAGGAACAATGACAATGCAATTCAATCTTCTATGGAAGTGAGAGGCCCGAAGGAAGCTTACTGTCGCAAGGCAAGGTTTCAACCTTCACAAAGTAACCACTGTGTTGAGAGACTGACACATTTGAAAAAAAGGAAGTTGTGTTGTTTTCCATGATAGAAATAGAAACGTTTCAAAAGTTCACCAGAGATGCTCTCATCATGTCTGTATGAGCAATGTTGGAAGCTAACCAGAGTTTCCCTCAATAAGAGACTTCTTTTAAAGTTCAAGTGTGAGGTAAAGCCGGCCAACCATTTTTTATAATAAATAATAATAATCCATTTAATTTCTAAGCGCCTTTCAAAACTCTCAAGGGCACTTTACAGTCACATGATAAGTTTTTTTCTGTGGGTGAGCAGCGGCAGCTACATGCGCCAACGTATACTCACCCCGGACGTTACTCAATTAGATAGAAAGATAGCTAGCTAGCCAATAGATAGCTAATAGCTAGCAAATAGACAGCTACAGCAAAACGATAGCTAATAGCTAGCGAATAGATAGCTAATAGCTAGCAAATAGCCAGCTATCAGCTAGCAAATAGATAGCCATTAGCTAGCGAAAAGATAGCTATTAGCCAGTGAATAAATAGTTATTAGCTAGCTAGAAAGCTAGCCAGCCATATACCTAATAGATATAATAATAATAAGACAGTAAAGTCTCGTTATATCGATATTCTCGGGAGTCGGAAAAAATGTTGATATAACCGGAGTATCAATATATTCATCCTGCGCCGAACTGCATTAAAAGGGGGGGAGGGGGCAACACGTAAATGGGGGATCTTTGATATGGCATGTAATTTTATCATTGGTTCATGGATTGCGTATGTAGCATGCTTTTTGTACAGTAGTGAACTGAAAAATAAACTTGTGCATCAAATAAAAACGTCTTTACACTTTTTAAATGACTATTTCCCTTCAAAAATGCAACCAATGCAAAATCCTCACGTTGTTCTATTCACACGAAACCACAAACACCAGCATGTACAAACATATTAAAAACAGTGATTGTTGCAAGCGATAAAGATATCTGAATGCAACACAATTAAATACATGGATGAAAAAACAAAACTGCAACGTTTACATTACTTACATTGATGAAGTATTCTGCTGCACTTCAAACTCTTTCGTGATGAAGGATTTGCTTGTTGGATTGTCCTCCACAGCCACAATTGCCTTGTACGTTTTTCGGATATCACAATTCTTACGTTTCCCCATGGTTGAAATTGGTGTTGAACACCAGTACTGTATATAAGCTCTGCTACGCCTTTTTTTTAAATGGTGCTGGCGTCGACAGCCCAAAACACGGAAGCTGGTTACGTGACTGGGGCTTGGGAGGACCCAACAACGGGGTTCGAGAGAGTGCCTGAATAGAATGGCTGTGCTGTGGCGTAACAGCAGCTCCTGTTTGTATCTGTATGTGATAACTGTTACGTTTGTTATTAAAAAGACCGGTGCGCTATAGCAGCGACTGTGCGCAACATTTGCCATGCCGAGGGGCAATACAGTATGTTTCAGATGCTATTGCAGCAGTAATGAAAGATGTGATCTCTGCTACGAATTTTTTTTTGTGCTTGCGTATAACAGGTCAAAACACGGAAGCCGGTTACGTGACTGGGGGATCTTTAACAGTGACGTGCGGTGAGGTTCATGGCTGGTGAGGCACTGACGTCATCACAGTCAGATTTACAAACATATGAACTCTACAGAATACCTTATTCACCATTTGATTGGCAACAGTTAACGTGTTTTGTTTAAAATGTCATGTCAGCATTTTTTATATACCGTATACAAACTGTAGCATCGAAAAAAAGAATTAAAAGAACATTATTATCGTGTTATCTTTACTTATAAATGAAGTCCATGCGCTACTCCTTCTGAAGAAAGGCATCTGTACCTTCTTTGTAGAAGCTTTCCTTATCTTTCTTCGGTTTTAAAAGTCTCTCTATTTCTTTAAATTTAGATGTAATCCTCCATTCTGAAAATAAGGCCAAGCAACACGAAAAAATGACTGGATGGTTGCACTTAACTTGCTAACTGTTTACTGTAGCTTGCTCTCACTAATTCTATGATTCTGCAGCCGAGGAGTCGCAAGAATCTCTGTCATCACCAGCGCCCCCTGTCATGAGGCAGGAGAACTGTGTGCCTCACCTATGCACACAGTTTTTATAAAAAATAAACACTGTAGTACAGTGTTTATAATGTAAAGTGACTGTACATTATATGCACCAGCTAAAGTGGAGAAATTTAGTTCATATACTAAAAGTGTTTGAACACTTTAATAGCGATATGCAGAGGGACAGCAATGCGGTCTCACTACAGAGCAAGCCAGCACAGTTAGCATACTCATTGCGCAATCCATGGTGAGGCTCAGCCGGCTGCTGCCTCACCGCTCGTCTCTACTGAGTATTTGGACGGTAAATGTGAAAATTCAGCGATTTTGAAACAAAATCCAAAAATGGTGAAGTTAAATGGAAAAGAACGTGAAAGTACAAATCACTCAATAAATATAACTGTTTAATTTATTTTGTCATTTTATATTTCCATGATGACAGGTGAGGCACAGCCTTCCCTGCCTCCCCTGACTGCACGTCACTGATCTTTAATACAGTATGGCATGTACAGTAATGTTCAAAATCATCATGCTTCATCAGACAAAACAATAAACATTGTTGCAAAAAACGATGGCATTTATATAGAGTACAGTACAGTGTACATGTACATAACACTGCAACGCTTACATCTTATCATGCAATAAAAAAAAACATTCAATCTTCTTATGCTTCCCATTTTCACCTTTTAACACAAACGATTCAATCTTGTTTAACATAAAAAAAAGATTCATTTTCTCTGGATTCTAAGCAAGATCGTGTCCATTGCACCGTGCAACGCTTGTGTCTTTGTTGCAATAGGTGTGTATTTAGTTGGTTCTTCATCCTCATCATCTTCGTCATTATGGGAATCTTCTGGGGCATATTTGGCTTTGATTTCGGGTTGGATTCTCCTCAACAGCCACGATTGCCTTTCGTTCCGAAGTCACAATTCTTTCGTTTCGCTATGGTTGAAGACGGTAGAAAATGGCATCTGCTCCACAGCAAGACACGGGAGCTGGTCACGTGACCAAGTCTCGTGACCAAGTCGCGTGACCAAGTCGCGTGACCAAGTCACGTGAGCAAGTCACGTGAGCAAGTCAACCAACGGCGTGACCGATACAGATTTCGATAATGGTGGTACTGTATAGAAACCGTTAAGCAAATATCGATTTACCTTAAGTATCTTTTGTATCGATATAAACATAGCAAAAAGGCTAGCGGGAGATGAAAAAGAGCACCGTAGTAACCGGATTATCGTAATAACCATGAATCGTACTAAACGGAACTAATTATACATAAAAAGACTAGAAATGTGCACAGGAAATGAAAATAGTATCGTAATAAGCAGTATTATCATATAACGATATCGATATAACAAGACTTTACTGTATATTTAATTTCTAAGCGCCTTTCAAAACTCTCAAGGGCACTTTACAGTCACATGATAAGTTTTTTCTGTGGGTGAGCAGCGGCAGCCACACGCACCAGCATACACTCACCCCGGAAGTTACTCAAATAGATAGAAAGATAGATAGCTAGCAAAAAGATAGCTAATAGCTAGCAAATAGCCAGCTATCGGCTAGCGAATAGATAGCCATTAGCTAGCGAATAGATAGCTATTAGCCAGCGAATAAATAGTTATTAGCTAGCTAGAAAGCTAGCCAGCCATATACCTAATAGATCTAATAATAATAATACATTTCATTTCTAAGCGCCTTTCAAAACTCTCAAGGTCACTTTACAGTCACAGGATAAGTTTTTTTCTGTGGGTGACCAGCAGCAACCACACGTGCCAGGATTCACTCAACCCCGAAGTAAATCAAATAGATAGCAAGCTAGCTAGCTAGCGAATAGATAGCTAATAGCTAGCAAATAGACAGCTATTAGCTAGCAAATAGCTAGCTAATAGCTAGCAAATAGATATCTCATAGCTAGCAAATAGCCAGCTATCAGCTAGTGAATAGATAGCCATTAGCTAGCAAATAGATAGCAATTAGCCAGCGAATAGTTATTATGTAGCTAGAAAGCTAGCCAGCCATATAGCTACTACATATAATAATAATAATTATACATTTCATTTATAAGCGCCTTTCAAAACTCTCAAGGTAACTTTACAGTCACATAAGTTTTTTCTCTGGGTGACGCAGCAGCAGCCACACGTGCCAGCATTCATTCAACCCCGAAGTAACTCAAATAGATAGCAAGCTAGCGAATAGATAGCTAATAGATAGCTAATAGCTAACGAATAGATAGCAAATAGATAGCTAATAGTTAGCAAATAGACAGCTATCAGTTAGCGAATAGATAGCCATTTGCTAGCGAATAGATAGCAATTAGCCAGCAAATAGTTATTGGCCAGCGAATAGATAGCTATTAGTACTTGAGACGTAAAACAAAATGGCAGACCGAACAAATGAGTACCCCTAAAGACACCGGCCACCCCCTCTTCCGAGACATTGCGCCCGCCAAGGCAAAGCCTTAAAGATTAAAGATTATTTGAAGCAAACTTCTGGACATGACCTACTCAGTACGTCTGTGTAAGCTCTCAGTCGTACAGGAGTGGTCCATCGATGAAAAGGTTTCTTCAGCCGTCATCTGTACTTCTTTGAAGGTGTCGGACGTTTCGCTTCTTATCCAAGAAACTTCATCAGCAAACTAAAGTCTTACTGGTAGTTTAGGCCATATATATATATCCCTACTGTCCAGACATGGCGGTGCCGGACTCTGCTATGATAGGTCCCTGCTCTCAGGTTGGGGGGAGCAGAGGACTACTCCCTGCAGCTGCTCCACTGATAGTTCCTATCGTTCTGACTAACGACTGGCCTGATTGCCCCACTTCGACCAGTATCACCTCATCAGTATTTACCTCATCAGGACTCTATGTAGTTTTTCAGAAACTCCCGCAATGTAAGGTACTGCTATTCCTCTCCTTTTTGTATCTTCAGAATGTTTGGTTTCATTCCCTATTCTTTCTTTCTGACATTTGTTAAATGAGCACTGAGGGGACCCACAGTTTGTGAGTGCTCTGCTGATATGTTTTGACTCCTTTTCCCTACCTTCGACGCTTGTTGGTATTAGTTTAGTCCTATGGTGGAGGGTTCTGATCACTCCTAGTTTATGTTGTAAAGGGTGGTTAGAATCTAAAAGTAAGTACATATTGGTCAGTGTGAGTAGCCTTCCTAAAGACTTCTGTTTTTAGCGCTCTGTCCTCTTTTATAATTACTTTACAATCCAAGAAGGCTAGTTGGTTCTCTTTCATGTACTCACGAGTAAATTTAATGTTGATGTCTACCGAGTTGAGGTGATCTGTGAAGGATTGAATTTCTTGTTTTTCAATTATGACAAAAGTATCATCCCCATATCTAAACCGGCGTCTAGGTTTTGTCCCTGGGAAGGATGTGAGGGCCTGTTTCTCCATCTCTTCCATGTACAGATTAGCCACTATGGGTGAAACTGGTGAGCCCATAGCACAACCATGAATTTGTTTGTAGAAGTTTTCCCTAAATTGAAAAGACATAGTATTAAGGCAGATTTCCAATAATTGGCAGATATGGTCCGGTTTAAGTGTGGTTCTTTCATGCAGAGTAACGTCCGCCAGCAGTCTCGTCCTCACCACTGAGACTGCTGCTGGGGTTGGTACAGATGTAAAGAGAGAAGTCACATCGTAAGATGCCAATGTTTCCTCAGGTTCCAATATGAGGTCTTTGATCCTCTCTACAAACCCTGTGGTGTTCTCTACGTGATATTCTGTCTTACCAACCAACGGAGCTAAGATAGTTTTTGAACATTTGGCTACATTGTATGTAGAGGAGTCAATGCTACAAACAATGGGTCTGAGGGGGAACCCTTCTTTATGTATTTTTGGCAGGCCATAGATACATGGCGTGGCCATGCATCTTGTATCTATTGGAAGGGTCCTTTTTTAGTTGCTCATAAGTGGAAGAATCACTGATTGAGATGTGTTGAGAAGCACTGTAGACCAATAACGACGCACTTCACAAGGAAAATGCTTTTGTTCGCCAATCATCGCAGAGACATATCATCGATAGAATGTCCAATCGCCAGTCAGCTGTTTGTTATCACTCGATGGCCTTTTCTGCTGGTTAGCATGTGCTAAGTAGGACGCTAAAACTTCGACATACAGTGATACCTCGGTTTACAAACCCCTTGGCTTACAAACTTTTCGGTTTTAGAACGTTACATTTATGAACATTTTACCTTGGCATACGAACTATTTTTTGGGAGACACGGAGCTGCCACAATGTCGTTCGCGAACGAGCCCGTTCTCCTAACAAGAAAATGGTGGCCGACTGTTTGGTCCTCTATTCCTCGCCCCCAGTCTTCGGTTAAAGCCACGTGATTGGTCAAGAACGCAGCAGTGGGGGCGGGGTTAAACATTAAAGTGACAGGCAGACGACAGAGAGAGTGAGAAAACACACACACACACGAAAGGGCTTGAAACAAAAAACAAAAGTGAAAAAAACCCAAAAGTGAAATGGTGAGAAAATGGATAGAAAACTCGTTTCAACTTTGAGTGTAGACTGGAAGGTTAAAATATCCCATCAATCAGGCTCCACAAATAACCCGCATAAGCCATCTGTACACTTGATGCAAAAAGCTATCAACCCAGCTAAACAGAACACAATTGATGAGGAACGAGATACAATTCCTCAAGATGGTGAAAGAAGAAGGCTACGTTCGTCATCAAGTGTTTAATGCTGATGAAACCGGCCACTCCATTCCATCAAGCCATCAAAACCCATCACAAAGGTAAATAAAACGACTTTGTCGTACAGTACAGTTTATTTCTTTAATTATAATACCATAGCAAATTTATTATACCTAAAATAAGGTATCCAATTTTGTGTCGTTTCAAGGCTTAGAAAATTAGAAAGTAGAAAATTATGTTTTATGGGGACATGGGAACTGATTATTCTCATTTTAATGGTTTCCTATGGGAAATTAATTTTTGGGATACACACTTTTCACCTTACACACTCTGGGAACCAATTAAGTTCATAAGCCAAGGTATCACTGTACTGTATAACTGCAAAGGTGCACTTTCCGCAAAAGTATCTCGACTGAAGTAGTTCACATTGAAGTACATGAGGTATAAATATTTGAACACCAAGCAGACACTTTCATGGGATTAATGTGCGCTAGCGAGGATGCTAAACATAGATGTCTGTGCTAAATATAATAATCAGAAACTACATTTAATTTACATGTGACGGACAAAACTCTAACATGGAGCTCAAACACACTTCCCACACATTAGCACATGCTACCCAGAAGGCTAAAACAGGACCCCAAGGATCTGTTTAAGAAGTAAACCTTCACAAATATGTGTTATATTATTGTTCTAACGTGTAAAATAACGGACTCAACAATAAGCGCATAAAAAGTAACCTGCCGTGACCGTTCTCTGCTGACCTTTTGGCCGAGCGAACTTCCTTTTTCGTTTTATTTCGTCAGGACTTTTGCAAGAAGATCATGTTGATGATGACGCTGGCGTAAAGAGGAAGCACAACAACGTTGTCACTCGTGACAGACATCAAATGTAAAACAATGCCACCTAGGTGACCTCTAACTGACCTTCAGGCACACTAAAATGCCTCCATTAGTTATTTGCTTTAAAAAAATAATACATGTCATTTATATGCGCCTTTCAAAACTCTCAAGGTCACTTTACAGTCACAGGATAAGTTTTTCTGTGAGTGAGCAGCAACAGCCACACGCGCCAGCGTTCACTCAACCCGCTCAAAGAAAGCTAACTATACAGCTAATAGATATCTTATAGCTAGCCAGCCAGATAGCTAATAGCCAGCAAATAGATAGCTAGCTAGGTAGCCAGCTAGATAGCTAATAGATATTAAATAGACAGCAAATAAATATCAAGCTAGGTAGCCAGCCAGATAACTAATAGACAGCTAACAGACAGAAAATAGACAGTTAGCTAGGTATCCAGCTCGGCATCCAGCTAGATAGCCAGACAGCTGTTCAAATTTATTTTCTTGATTAACACACTGTACATTCTTTACTGTAACTGTAAAGTGAAAACATCGAATGGGAATGTTGGTTTATTTCAAATACTAATGTATAAATAGCTGTTAGCACCTGTGAAGTTTTATGATTAAATACATCAAACAATTAATTGTTATACTGTTGAACTGACATATTTCTTTTTTTTTCTGGTTTCTTGGTCATCATCAACAAGCACCATTAGCACTGGAGCACTATAGGGACGCGTCCTTACTCCACTGCATTTGGAACGATTTTTGGTGTGTGTGCTCACTAGACGACAAAAAAAAGTTTGAAGATGTCGATTAAAAAGCGATACTGCGTCAGGAATACATTTTCTTTAGTACCCAACGGGAAATAAAGATATGACATTTGCAACAAAATGCAACACGTTTTTTCTTTATGCAGTTATGACCATTATGAAGAGATTATATAGCTGGCTATATAGCTGGCTAGCTAGTTGCCTACCTTGCTAGCTATCTATTTGCTAACTAGCAATCTAGCTGGCTACCTAGCTAGCTATCTTTCTATTCGTTATCTATTCGCTAGCTAGCTAACTTTCTATCTATTTGAGTTATTCCGGGTTGAGTGAACGCTGGTGCATGTGGCTGCCGCTGCTCACCCACAGAAAACCTGATGTAAAATGATCATGAGTTTTGAAAGGCGTTTATGAATGAAATGTATGATTATTTATTATTTGCAATGGGGGTGGGGGGCGGACCTGAAAGTAGACAACGAAGCAAATCGAATTGAAATACAGTACTCCCAAAATATCTGAAAATTTAAATCTAAGCATCCAATCCGTCGTCGTTTTGGACAAATCAAATCCGGATATTTTTTCTCAAGAAAAGGTCAAGAACTGTTCTTGTCATACTCTGGTGTTTGGCGACGCCTATGGGCGTAGTTGTGAATTACATGTAATATCAATTGTACCAGTTTATACTGAAGAATCACCATTCATTTAAAGGACAGCCGACCACTCCGGACAAGTTGTGTCCATAATTTGTAAAATGGCTTCAAATGACTTCTACTGAGCGTATTTTAATAAGATTCCACCGCATATAGCTATATTTTACGTTTTAAGACTTGCGCTGAATATTCAGGAAGTCTTGTTTTTGAGTTGGTGACGAGTCCGTACGTGACGTCACTAAAGTAACGCCCCTGACCGAAAAAAAAAGACACATTGTAGCAGTCCTTCCATCACGTCAATGTATTTTGCTGTACTTGTTTGGTCGGAAAACCGTGTGTTGCACCCAAAAGCCGCCAGAAGAGGGCATCCAAGCTCCATGGAAAGAATTTATCAGCCTGTGGAAACAGGCTGATTTATTCCTCACAACAGCTCGGTGTTTATTTTGTGCCTCTTTTTGGGTGAGGCATTTCCCCCAATGTTGCCTCAAAATGGCACGGAATAAATTCTTTAATCGATTGCAAACATGTATGCTTTCATCTTCAGAACTATTTGAATCATATTCCTAACTGGATGAGTAACAAAGCATATTCTCCGAATCTGAAGCCATTGTTTTTATTCTCCAGCAATGCAAGACGTCTTGGCGTGACGTCACGAACTGGGGGCGGCACTTTCTGAAAATGCCCAATTCGCAGCTCAATTTTTTGCAGATTTTGGACGCTTTAAGTCATTTTTATTGGTGTTTTGCATTTGACTAAAAATATCATACTGCGTGTTTTGGGTATTTTAGATGCTATAAAATGTTTTTCTGATGTCAGTTAACAAAAAAGTGACATTGGTTGTCCTTTAAAGGGCAACCGACACCATTTTTTTGTTTCTAAACTGACATCAGAAAAAAACGTTTTATAGCATGTAAAATACCCAAAGCACGCAGGCTGATATTTTGAGTAAAAAAAAACAGCAATAAAAATAACTTAAAGTGTGCTAAAACTGCAACAAAATGAGCTGCCAATTGGGGATTTTCAGGAAGTCCTGCCCCCAGTTTGTGACATCATGCCAGGACGTCTTGCATTGCTCCAGAATCAAAACAATGGCTTCAGAGAGTTCAGATTCAGAGGAGATGCTTCCTTGCTATTCATCCAGTTATGAATATGATTCAAATAGTTCTGAAGAGGAAAGCATAACATTTTGCAATCGATTAAAGTTCTTCGAGCCGTCTGGTCTCCAATGTCGCGCCCACAAAATGCCCAAGATGGCGCCCAAGCTCCGTTGGAAATGGGCTGATTTGTCTGCTGGGAATTGGAGTAAACTTACATCTTCTTTATGCGTGTTACTGCAATTGGCTGCGACACACAACGATTCACCATCGAGTTATTTATGTAGTTTTCCTTCTAATTTCGTGATCAACACAAGTGATCAAATGCATTGTGTGTCGCTTTCACGGTCACGGCTTTCCCTCTGTGACGTCACTTAGGGGATCGTCACCAACTCAAAAACAAGACTTCCTGAATATTCAGCGCGAGTCTTGAAACGTGAAATATTGCTATATGCGCTGGAATCTTTGTAAAACGCGCTCAGTATAAGTCATTTTACAAATTATGGACACAACTTGTCCGGAGGTATTGGTTGTCCTTTAAGCCACTCTTGAGACTGAAACAATTCCAAAGAACATTCACATTCGTGTGCTGAATTCCAAACATTTATTTACATTACTCATCATGCTTATTGTTCTGTAGCTACAAAGGGACACAAGTCTTCTTGTGCCGGTCCCAAGCACGGATAAATACAGAGGGTTGTGTCAGGAAGGGCATTTGACATAAAAGCTTGGCCAAAACAAACATGTGGATCAGACCTTTAAAGATGGAGGACACGGATTTGCTCTGGCGACCCCTTAGAGGGGAAAAGCCGAAAGGAAAAGAAGAAGATCATGCTTATTTTCCACCCAGGTATCCCGCCGATGTGACAGCGTCCCACACGTCTTGTCGGACTGACCCGCTGTTCCACTTCTCGCTCCACTGAGCGGCGTTTGGCGAAAGAGATGGAGTTTTTGTCAGTTGCTCACAGACAAATACTTCGTTATGCACCTCCAACGATGCCTGACTCGGTTTCATGCCGATGACCTCCAGAAGGCCTTCGGCTTGCTTCTGAAGCATGCAGACGGACTGAAAGAAACACACATACATTACACAGTGTAATTATTAATTATTATTACAGTAAAGTCTCGGTATATCGATATCGGTTATATCGATAGTACCGCTTATTACGATACTATTTTCATTTCCCTTGCACATTTCTAGTCTTTTTATGTATAATTAGTACCGTTTAGTACGATACCCGGTTATTACGATAATCCGGTTATTACGGTGCTCCTTTTCATCCCCCGCCGGCCATTTTGCTGTTTATATCGATACATCGGTCGTGTCATTGGTCGACTTGGTCTCGTGTCTTGGTCACGTGACACGCCATCGGTCGCGCCATTGGTCGACTTGGTCACGTGACTTGGTTACGTGACACGCCATCGGTCGACTTGGTCACGCGAGTTTGTTACGTGACCAGTACCCGTGTAGCAGAGCCATTTTCATTTTCAGACGCCAGCGTGTGTAGCAGACGAGATTGAAGTGTTTGTGTTAAAAGGTAAAAATGGGAAGCAGAAGAAGATTGATGACTTTTTTTAAATTGTATACATAATACAGTAAGATGTAAGCGTTGCAGTTTCCCTGTTGAGTTATGTAAATGCCCACTGTACTGTATATGAATGCAATCGTTTTTTGCAACAATGTTTCTTGTTTTGTCTGCTGAAGCGTGATGATTTAGAAAATTAACATTCCATACTGTGTATTAAAGGACAACCGATGTCACTTTTTATTCAAATGCAAAACACCAATAAAAATGACTTCACGCCAAGACGTCTTGCATTGCTTGTGAATCCAAACAATGGCTTCAGATTCGGATAATATGCTTTCTTGTTACACATCCAGTTATGAATACGATTCAAATACACTGTAGTTCTGAAGATGAAAGCATACATGTTTGCAATCAAAGAATTATATGTGCCATTTTGAGGCAACGTTGGGGGAACATCTCTCACTCAAAAAAAAAAAAAGGCACAAAATGGGAGCTCATGGCCAGCTCTGTTTCTTATATGGCGCTTGGCTGCCCTCTTTTGGCGGCTTTTGTTAATGCAGTTCGGCGCAGGATCGGATATATCGATAGTCCGGTTATATCGACATTTTTTCCAACTCCCGAGAATATCGATATAACGAGACTTTACTGTATTATTATGTGTGTGTTCGCATTCTACCTTGATGATTTGTGCGCTGTGTTCCTTCACTCCAGATGCCCGATCCGACAAATCCTTCATCGAGCTGTCTAATTGCAGAACACAAGTAATGTAATTATTTTTTTTGCTATATAGTGTGTCAACACGCTTGTGCGTGTGTGTTACCTGTCTGAGGGTCTATGGGCATCTTCTGGGACTTGACTGGTGTTTCATAAAAACTCTAAAAAAACCAACAACACGACATAAGCAATTGAATGCGTAATACAAATAAAGGGAGTCACTCACGGTCCTTGTCTATTTCTACATATTTTCTATTTCATGATGCGTGTCAGTGAATTGCGATGGCGAGCCCGACGCCTCACAGTCATTCATTCGTTGGTTGCAACAGTTTTGCGTCACTTTATGAAAAGGAGAGTTTTGAGTACTGGCTGGGTGGTGGTCACTAGTAGGTGCACAAGTAAGAAGTATGCAGTAGATTTGAGGAAATAAGAGACATTCACGTGTCCACAGGAGGCGAGAAGTTCAAGTGGAACCCACCGCAAGTTCCCTCTTTGCTTTGAGGGCACGCACGACCGAGTGCAGGATTTGCTTGGGGAACGTGCGTCGCTTCTTTGCCGTCTCCACAATGGCGTCGTCCAACTGCTTTTCCAGCTGCGCCAGCTTTTCCTCATCTAAGCGAAAGAAAAAGAGAGTGAGGGACTTGAGTGAGCTTGACAGACAACCTGTACGTGTTCGTATGTTCACCGTCATCATCAGGGCTTTGGTCCCACGTCTGTCCATTAATCAAAACGTTTGCTTGGACAGCAGCCTCAAAATCCTGCACGTTCAAACAAAAAGATTGTACAAATAAACAAGTACTGTTTGTCAAATAAATGTAATATTGGTTTAGAAGTTGACAAATTGTCTTACTTGAAGCTCAATGTCCTGCGACCATTTGTTGCTTTGATATACAAGTAACCTGACATACGAATTTTTAAGACGTGAACTATTTTTTCACTTCGACTGTGTGGTGGCAGAGATCTCAATTCATTTCATGGCAAGCAACTTGGAAGCATACTACAAAAATCCTCCTACGCCTGCTCTTTTTGTTATTCTATGCAAAGAACTAATATTAATGCAACTTATTGGGGGAGTTGTGACGGTCTTCAATTTATGTCAGGAGCATACAGACTGCGGGTTACCACGGCGATACGGAAGTGAAAAAAACGGTCAAATGAATTGTGTGATTTCTGTGTATGGAGGTGAAGTAGAAAGTTTTGTTACATATAGTTAAATTGTTCTATTAGTGAATGTAGGCAATATTTGCTTCGTATATACACCGTGTAAAACTATTACGCGTGTCAATAAAGTCGCATTACGGTAATTTGAACGTGTCCGGAGTTATTGGTCGGGCCATCAACATCCGGGGGATTCAAGATATTGTGTTGTATTATGCTACGACCAATGCTTACAACACATAAGCCTTTAAAGTAAAGTAAATTTTAATTCCATGCAGATTTTAATGTACAGTTGTCAGGAAAAAAATCTTTTTGAAAACAAATGGCTCGGTTTGGCGCTTCAACTCACCGCCAACAGCTGCTCAAGCAAAAGTCGCTTCGTGTTCTCCGGAATTGCCGTTTGTCCGTCGAGTGCTTCGTTTAAAATGTCTTTGTAGTGCTTCACGTGTTGCACAACATGATTTTTCGACATCAGTCGCACTCGGAAGTCTTCGTCGGCGTCTACTCCAGTTTGCACGTCTATTTTTGCCGCCATGATTCGATTTAAACGTGTTTTTCCGGGTTGCACTTTCTCGAAGGGTCCCGGTAGAAACAAGTGAGTCACACTAATGTCCGAGCTGTCGACCCACTCCATACAAAAAAAAAATTCTTCCAGGGCCGCGCAAACACAACAAATCAGCCAGATGAAGCACAATTAAAAAAGAAGAAAATTTCCGAACCGTTTTATCCTCTGTTGTGCGTGTGTGCGCGCGTGTGTGTGGCAAAGACATGATTGGGGTAATTTCACCTTTTGATGTCACCTGCGAACGGGCTAATCACGTGATACCCGGATGTTGTAAAGCCTTTTTATGAACATGCGCAGAATAAATGTTTGTTGAGTTCCCAGACCAATGATTGACACGGCTGTGCATCATTATTCTCTCGTGAGTACCTGTGATATATTGTGTGTAATGCAGGAAAGTATCCAATGTTATGTATTCTGTTACTGATAATTTTGAAAGTTGCTCATAAATACAATGTTAATACTGTTGTTCACCCACATAAAATATTATCGTGTGACTGTAAAGTGACCTTGAGAGTTTTGAAAGGCACCTATAAATGAAATGTATTATTATTATTATTATTAAAAAGCATTGTAATCCTGTAGTACTCTTCCACACCAATAGGAAGCAGCAGCAGCTAGCAAATGTCACAGTTTGCAAGGTGGTGATTGGTTCGTGGATCCCAAAAAAGCAGGCAGGAGGGAAGAGAAGGGTGTATTTGACAAATTGTATTAAAATAAAGTCAGCAAGAAACAAATCTCAATCATCAAAGTCATCTGAACAATAACGTACAAGGTATCAAAGGAAACCATGAGTAAAAATCTGCCAAGGTGACAATGACCCGACCCGATTGACACGACCAACAGCTGTGCAGTTGCAGGCGGGGCCGACAGCGCCACCTGTTGGTCGCCAGACAGAACGTGACAGGAAATGCCATATGTTGGAAGCCAAAGCAAATTTTCCGACGGTGTATATTATATACGGTACTATACTGTATACGAGTACAGTATATATTATATACAGTCCATATATATATATATATATATATATATATATATATATATATATATATATATATATATATATATATATATATATATATCAAGGAGAAGAAGGAGACCATTGAGAAACACGAACAAGGATTGGATTGGATTGGATTTGCCTTTATTAGTCTCACAGTGGAGAAATTTACATTTCACAGCAGCAAAGTTCTGAAAGAAATGAAAGTAGAAAAACAAAATACATGAGCTGCTGGAAAGGCAGCCATTCTCGCGGCGTCGTCTTGAAATCAAAAGAACCAAAAAAACCTAAATAACAAATAATATGACAGCATAGAGACAATATGACAAAACAAAGACACAGAGAGACATTCATTCTTCAGGACTTGCTGTACCCTCTTTGTGATGACATGAAGCAGTTCAAGATGAAAGAGGAGAGGATCAAAGCGTCTTTCCACCGGTGGATCAGGGCCATCATGGTGGAATGTGCACGTCGACTACAAGCTAAATGTTGAAAGCAAACACGTAGCTGTAGCATCCATTGACGAAAAGAGATTGTCTCACATCTCCTGTTCCACATAAATCTGCTTCAATTCCAAGCCGCAACAGTTCCACATACGCATCAGCGCTCTGCGCTGACGCTCCTTTCTTCTTATCGCGGGTTCCTCAAGCCATGCATCCATCCAGCCGCAGACTGTCCAACAGCACTGACCTTTCCGCTAAACAAAGCGGGGCTGTGAAGATGCTGCCCATTACAGGTGCAAAAAAGCACAATGGCCCCTTTGGTGTCCAGCGATGGCAGTCGAATGGCACCGACATTCCTCCCATTCAAAAACAGTACTGGCATATTCATGCTGCCGAAAAGGCGCAACCGCTCAGCACAGTCTCCTCCTTGATGAATGTCGTGGTCAAAAATGCTGAAAAACAATCTGTATCCGTTCCACACGATGCACAACAACACAAAGTGACAAAAGAAAACACAAAACAAGACAAAAACAACCAAAAAAAGCAAGGCTCATGAGAGCACTTGCTGAGGCTGCCTACTCGGGCGCCATCTTGGACTTTTGCTTTATTCTTTTTCTTATGCTTTATTTCCTCGATGCTTTCACGTGACTGATGACACCGAACTTGTCACGTGCGAGTTTACAGTTGGGGTGGGGCCGCCGCTCCCGACCTCCACCAGATGCTGTCAATCCCCTAATCACCGACACTGGGACATTTAAACGAGTCGGACGCGCCTCGCCAGTGTCTTGGACTTGCCAGCACAAGAGTTTGCTTCGCCTGAGGTGGTTGTTAGCCGCGATCGCGCAAGTTTGTTGCTTTCCGGGATCGCAAGCTTTTGCACCCCCATGTGCCATTTTATTTTGCCTAGCTTGATAGGCTGGACGGATCGCCCCCGCCCGCCTACTCGCTGTACCCCTTTTTGGTTTCTTTTGTCGCGTTATTCCGGGTCCGTGCAATCATCGGACCCGCGCCTTTTGTTGGAATAAAATCTCTGCCAGCACCTACGGAACTCGAAATGGATGCAAATGACATCGAGGAGCTTGTTGCTGACCATAATGAGGTCCTCAACACGGAGGATTTGATTTGCCTTTAAGAGGACAAGCAGAAGCAAGCCATTCAGGAGTTGTCATCTGAGGGCGAGGAGGAGGAGATGGCTGTAGCATCAAGGCAATGTTGGCTAAGTGGAATGATGTGCAGGCTTTTATTGAACAGTTCCATCCAGAAAAGACTGTGGCTCAACATGATAAATGATAATGTGATGCCTCATTTTCGTAAGACCTTGCAAGTCAGAAAGCAACAGGTGTCAAATAAGAGCCATCAACGACCATCACAAATGTAAATAAAGTGACTTTATTGTCCAGTGAAGTGTATTTCTTTCATTACAATACAATAGCACAATTATTATACGTAGAATAAGGTATATTATGTTTAGTTTTAAGGCTTATTTAGTTGAAAATTATATTTTATGGAGACCTGGAAACGGATTATTCTCATTTCAATGGCTGCTATGGGAGATATTTTTTTGGGGATACACACTTTTCGCCTTACACACTCTGTCTGGCAACCAATTAAGTTTGTAAGCCAAGGCCCCACTGTATAGTAATGCTGACAAAAACAAAAGTGACTTGGCTCAGCAAAGGTTTAAAGTATGTGAACCCTTTGGAATTACCCGAACCAGCCATGTAAACATTCCTTGTGTGTGGTGGATGCAACTCAAAATTGACCCTTCACGTTTGATCAATGATCATATGGAACTAAATGGCCCTTATTAGTTCTCCTATTTTAAGTAGCTTTTAGATTTCAAAACACGCTGTCGCTGATGTGTGTTGCTTACACTAACAACATGAGTGTAAGTATGTAAACCTAATGCTGAAAAAAATGTTTTAAAGTTAGTCTGGTGTTGGGAGAAAGGAAAGGTGAAAACAATCCCAATTTATTTTGAATAATTCTTTCTTTGAGAAACATTATTTTTGTATTTATTTATATTCCATTTTAAAAGGCCATAGTGCATCACTTCGGATTAACATAAAATAAAATGGGGTCGTGTAATCAGATTACAATTGTTAAAAGTCCGTTTTTCTGCTAATTTGTTCATAGTCTTTGAGACACAGTACTCTATGTACAATGTGGAGCTACGTGAGGAATGTGGGCGAGAGTAATATTGTTGTAAAGGATCAGCGTGGCGGTGGTGTGCGAAAGGGGAGAAAAATGAAGGCTGGGAAGCCGAGCAAGGAGTCAAAACATATCAGGAGAGCACTCACAAACTGTGGGTACCCTCAGTGGTCATTTAACAAATGTCAGAAAAAAAGAATAGGGAATGAAACCAAAAATTCTGAAGACACAAAAAGGAGAGGAGTAGCAGTACCTTACATTGCAGGAGTTTCTGAAAACCTACAGAATCCTTTGGCAACACAAAATTCCGATTTATTTCAAACTGACAAACACTTTAAGGCAGAAATTAGTGCATCCAAAAGATAGGCTGCCAAATGAAAAACAAAGTAATGTAGTTTATTCAATACATTGTAAGAATGAAAATTGTAAAGAGCAGTACATTGGGGAGACTAAACAAATTCTCAAAAAAGACTATCAACATCGCAGGGATAATACTAGTGGGCCTCAATCGGCAGTACATATGGACCTAAGAGCTAGCAACCACTCGTTTGATGATAATGAGGTTAAAATCTTAGCGAATGAACATAGCTGGTTTGAAAGGGGAGTAAAAGAGGCGATTTCATAAAACCACTAAATCCTTCATTAAACAGGTTTGGTGGGGTGAGGTTCAATTTGGCTCATTCGTACAACAGCCTACTTAGGCAACATAGGATTAGTAATACTGATAAGGTGATACCGGTCGAAGTGGGGCAATCAGGCCAGTCGTTAGTCAGAATGATAGGAAGTATCAGTGGAGCAGCTGCAGGGAGTAGTCCTCTGCTCCCCCAACCTGTGTGTGTATATATATATATATATATATATATATATATATATATGTATATATATATATATGTATATATATGTATATATATATATATATATATATACGGCCTAAACTACCATTAAGACTTTAGCTTGCTGACGAAGTTTCTTGGATAAGAAGCGAAACGCCCGACACCTTCAAAGAAGTACAGATCACGGCTGAAGAAACCTTTTCATCGATGGACCACTCCTGTACGACTGAGACCTTACGCAGACGTACAGATCACAATGTCATCTGCAAACATCATGGTCCAAGGAGATTCTTGTCTAACATCGTCTGTCAGCCTGTCCATCACCATAGCAAATAAAAAGGGGCTCAGAGCTGACCCCTGGAGGAGTCCCACCGCCACCTTGAATTCCTCAGCCATACCGACAGCACATCTCACAACTGTCTTACAGTCATGATACATGTCTTGCACCACTCTGACATACTTTTCTGTCACTCCGGGTTTCCTCATGCAATACCACAGCTCTTCTCTGTGCACCCTGTCGTGCGCTTTCTCCAGATCTACAAAGACACAATGCAATTCCTTCTGACCTTCTCTGTACTTCTCTATCAGCATTCTTAAAGCAAACACTGCATCTGTCGTACTCTTTTTTTTTTTTTTTTTGGCATGAAGCCAATGGTTTGGCATATGGGAGACGAGGGTTCGAATCCCACTTGGAGCAGAGAAAATGAGCACAAATCATCCAGTGTGGGTCCTTGGGCAAGACCCTTCACGCTAATGCCCACCTCATACAATGATGAGAGACAATAAATGGAATGACATGCCGGCTCAGACAACAACAAGGTCTGCGTCGGGTGCTGGGGTACCAGAGCACCTTGATGAAAAATGGGCTACTGGAACAAACAACAGCAACCTCCCTGAACAGAACCCAGTTACCATCACAGCGGCAGATATACAAGAAAGAGTCTCAGGTATGAAAAACTGGACCGCACCAGGCCCGGATATGGTCCACACCTACTGGCTAAAGAAACTCACAGCTCTCCACGAGCGCCTAGCAGCACAAATGAACGAGTTGCTGATGGATGGGACTCACCCAGGATGGCTAACCGAAGGGCGAACAATCCTGATCATGAAGGATTCCTCAAAGGGTGCAGTTCCTTCCAACTATCGGCCAATAACCTGTCTCTCCACAACATGGAAGCTCATGTCAGGCATCATTGCGGCTAAGATAAGTGGCCACATGGATCAATACATGAGCAAAGCACAGAAAGCATTAGTAGAGATACTAGAGGTGCCAAACATCAGCTGCTGGTTGACAGAACAGTCGCACAAGACTGCAGGTCCCGACATGCCAACCTGTGCACAGCCTGGTTTGATTACAAGAAAGCATATGACTCGATGCCACACACATGGATCACTGAATGCTTGGAGTTGTATAAGGTCAACAGGACCCTGAGAGCCTTCGTTGCAAACTCGATGAGGATGTGGAAAACCACACTTGAAGCCAATGGCAAGCCACTAACGCAAGTGTCCATCAAATGTGGCATATACCAAGGTGATGCACTCTCCCCGCTGCTGTTCTGCATAGGACTGAACACCCTCAGCCAGATAATCGCCAAGACAGGCTATGGATACCGCCTCAGAAATGGAGCTACGATCAGTCTCCTCCTCTACATGGATGACATAAAGCTGTATGCTAAGAGCGAAAGGGACATAGACTCCCTGATCCACACAACCAGGATCTACAGCAGTGATATCGGAATGTCATTCGGGCTGGAGAAATGTAGTCGGATGGTGACTAAGAGGGGCAAGGTAGTCCACACTGAAGGGGTCTCACTCCCTGAAGGAACAATAGCAGACATTGAAAACAGCTACAAGTACCTAGGTATACCACAGGCCAATGGCAACCTCAAACTAGTAACAAGGAAAGCGGCTACGACCAAATACCTCCAGCGGGTGAGGCAAGTCCTCAGAAGCCAGCTCAATGGCAGGAACAAGACCCGGGCAATAAACAGCTATGCCCTGCCAGTGATCAGATACCCTGCAGGAATAATAAGGTGTCCAAAGGAAGAGATCCAGACCACGGATGTTAAGACCCGAAAACTCCTCACCATGCATGGAGGGTTCCATCCCAAGTCCAGCACCCTGAGACTGTACACAAGCCGTAAGGAAGGAGGCCGGAGACTAGTGAGTGTGAGAGCCACTGTCCAGAATGAAACATCCAAGCTCCATGAATACATCAAAGAGAAGGCTCCAACGGATGATGTACTCAGAGAATGTCTCAGACAATGGGGAACAGAGAATGAGCTGCTGGATGAGGGACAATCATGGGAGGAAAAGCCCCTACACGGGATGTACCACCGAACCATAGCAGAAGTGGCTGATCTCAAGAAGTCCTATCAGTGGCTAGAGAGGGCTGGCCGAAAGGAAAGCACAGAGGCACTCATCCTGGCTGCCCAAGAGCAGGCCCTGAACACCAGAGCCATCGAGGCAGGGACATACCACATCAGACAAGACCCAAGGTGTAGGTTGTGCAAAGAGGCACCTGAGACAATCCAACACATAACTGCAGGGTGTAAGATGCTGGCAGGGAAAGCCTACATGGAGCGCCATAACCAGGTGGCTGGCATAGTCTACCGAAACATCTGTGCGGAGTATGGACTGGAAACCCCAAGGTCAAAATGGGAAACACTTCCCAAGGTGGTGGAGAATGACCGAGCAAAGATCCTGTGGGACTTCCAGATACAGACAAGATGGTAATGGCCAACCAACCAGATATCGTGCTCATAGATAAAGGGGAAAGGAAAGCCGTTGTCGTGGATGTAGCGGTCCCGAGTGATGGAAACATCAGAAAGAAGGAACATGAGAAAATCGAGAAATATCAAGGGCTCAGAGAGGACCTAGAGAGAGCTTAGAATGTAAAGGTGACAGTCGTGCCTGTGGTGGTCGGAGCACTTGGGGCAGTGACCCCCAATCTCGACGAGTGGTTGCAACAGATCCCGGGAACAACATCGGATATCTCGGTTGTTTTTTTCATCAACACAAAAAAGATATCAGAAAAACTGAACTTTACAAGTGCACAAAAATGTTTCAGAAGAAAAGAACTGAATACCGTGCAAAGTTTAAAATGTACAATATAAAAGCATATATGTAACTATTACTCTACATAAGGTAGCTGTGCTATTTACAATGTAGGAGTAAGGCGTACATTTAGTGAGCTAGCTTTCTGAAGAAGTGGCAGTGTAACACACTCACATCTTTCTTCAAAATGGAGTTTCTCTGGGTGGCTGGAGGGCGGCGGCCTTCCCTTGCCGGGCCACCCCTGTTGTGGCTCTCCCGTCATGGCAGCCAGGAACTGCAGGCTGGAACGCAGGTGCTCACGGTAATGTTTCCTCTGGATTCTTTCCCAGGCGCAGCGAGCATCTGACCCCACCCGGTACCAGGTCTCCCGCTGCCCTTTGCCGCTTCTCGGCCATGATGCACTTGTTTGTTTGAGAAAACTGCAGGTCCAGATGGAGATCCTGCTGTTACCATGGCGCCGAGAAACATGAGGAGCCACACTCAAAAGCCCACGTTTGGTAGGAGTGAGCACTCTGCTGCTGAAAGAAAGGTGTGAAATCAAGTCGTGTGTGACCTCAAGGAACTTGCTTTTTTTCTTCCTTTAAATATGCCATACTACAATAAAATACAATTGCACATCCTCGCCAGTAGGTGGCAATGGCACCTTCATCAGAAGAGATTTCTCAAGTAGTATTTTCTTCACTGTAGAAGGTGGATTTATAATAATTTTATAGACACATGTTTAGAGTAGTAGCGGAGAGTTCGGGGTTATTAAAAATCATTTAGCACTATGACATACATAAAACGATGAAAATCTTACAAGGAGGAAAAAAGCGCATTTGCCGTCTTGGGCCGGACCTGTGGAGGCTTTGCAGGGACGGCTATCTCAAAGGATTCCCCTCACACCAACCAGTCAGGAGGCTTTTCTCGGCCGAGATGAAGATTAGGATTAGCGCATTACACCTGATGATAGCGGCATATGGACCAGCCACTGTTTTTAAAGGACAACCGACGCCCCCGGACAAGTTGTGTCCACAATTTGTTAAATCACTTCAAATGACTTTAGAAGTTCTGTGTGTATTTTACAAATATTCCACCGCATATAGCTATATTTTACGTTTTAAGACTCGCACCGAATATTCAGGAAGTCTTATTTTCGAGTTGATGACGATGCCTGACGTGACGTGAGGTCTGGAATGCCCCTGACCGAGAAAGCGACACACAATGCATTTTGGGTACTTTGTTTGGTCTGAAAACTTCGTGTTGATCCGTGTTGTTGGCGAAATTCAAAGGAAAACACATACATAACGCGATGGTGAATCGTTGTGTGTTGCACCAAGACTACTATTTGATACTAGTTGAAACAAATTCCCAGCAGACAAATCAGCCCATTTTCAATGGAGCTTGGGCGCCATTTTGTGCATTTTCCGGGACGCTAGATTCAAATTGCGTCATTCAAAATGATTCGGAAGGACTTCTTTAATCGATTGCAAACATTTATGCTTTCCCCTTCAGAACTATTTGAATCATATTCATAACTGGATGAGTAACAAGAAAGCATCTTCTCCGAATCTGAAGCCATTGTTTTGATCCGAGAGAAAGGCAAAGACGTCTTGGCGTGACGTAACGAACAAGTGGGCGGGACCTTCTGAAACTCGCCATCCCAAGGTCATTTTGAAATAGTTTTGGGACACTTTAACTCATTTTTATTGGTGTTTTGCATTTGACTAAAAATATCAGTCTGCGTGTTTTGGGTATTTTAGATGCTATAAAACGTTTTTCTGATGTCAGTTAGGAAACAAAAAATGGTGTCGGTTGTCCTTTAAGTAACCGCAATGAATTGATCATGACGCACTGAACATGACAGCTTTTTTCACAAATTAATTTTGATCTCACGTTACTTTTTTGATTGTGAGAGAATTGCAAACACACAAAACTTTAATTTACTTGAATATACGCCACAACTGAGTACTACAAATATCCTTAACAGAATTTCCAACCTCTTTCCACGCTTCACAATTTCTGTGCATTTGAAATTGGGTGAAAGTACAACATTAAACAGGGGTATCTCACGATTGATGAAATTTAAGTTTAACTCACTGAGGTGTGTGAATTTGGAATATTTTGTATGCTTGGAAATAGTATATCATGTAAACTAGACGCTGTGCTCATGTTAATTGCAGTGGCGGGCCGTGGATTTCATTGTGAGGCTTTAAGTAGTGCTAGTCTGAATCAAATACCTGCCAGTGCGGTATGATCTTAGTACACGTCCACTAGAGGGTGGTGTTGGCCATGAAATAACTTGTGACTTGTTGAAATTTTAGAAATACAGTGAGACCTCAACTTACAAACACCTCAACTTACAAAGTTTTTGTCTTACAAACGTCAAATTTATTAAAATTAAACCTTATAATAAGCACTATTTTCATAATACACACCCATCTTCGGCGGAAGCACACGACCGAACAGCACCAGAGGTTAAGTTACCAACAGTCCTTATGGAAGGTGACTCTCCTTCCATAAGCCATCAACGACCATCAAAAAGGTAAATAAAACTTTTTTTTACAGCACAGTTTATTTCTTTAATTACAGTCGTCATGTAATGCGCCTCTCTTTCCAAACAGCAATTCCCTTTGTCCTTCGACTTCCAACGGCATTCCATCAAGCCATAAATGACCATCACAAATGTAAATAAATTGACTATGATACAATGCAGTGTATTTATTTCATTACAATACAATAGCACATTTATTATATATAGAATAAGGTATGTTGTGTGTAGTTTTAAGGCTTATGTAGTTAAAGTATATTTTATGGAAACCCGGGAACGGATTATTCCCATTTTAATGGTTTCCTATGGGATTTTTTTTTTTTTTGAGATACACACGTTTCGCCTTACACACTGTCTGGGAACCAATTAAGTTCGTAAGTTGAGGTCTCACTGTACTGTCATTAAACTGTTCGAATTTTTACTATGAATGTGTGGATGCATGACAACCTCATAAAATGGCAATATTATTTGTTATTTTTGCTGGTTTCAGTGCTGTCCAACCTCCATAATGTCCATCTATTCTTCAAATCCGTCTTGAAAATGGCTTTAACAATATATCTGCAACCAAATCCATTTCTTCTCCTCATTCAGCCATTGTGGGTTGACAAAAAGCTATTAAATCAACACAATATATTTGCTTATGCACCTCGCTACAGATACAGTGTGCTAGCTCTGGCCAGTATGCTTTATCAGCGGCTCGTGATACTATAATTGGCTAGTTATAAACCAATCATGTAACTAACCAATCATAGTTTGCGAAAACTCTGACGTTTTCAACGCCTTTGTGGCGTATCATCAACATTGATTTTTATGCTCTAGGCCTGCAGACTGAGAAGGCGTACATGTAGGTTTCTGACACTGGTAACAAATGATGGCTGAAATGTGGTTGTTAAATGCTTAAACATGAAAATACGCATCTGGAAGCAGCACAACAGTGGAAAAGCAATGAAAGGAAGCTGAAAGCCAATTTGAAGTTATTTAATAAGAATTCATAGACAAAATTATTCACATTATTTTATGAATCAGATATTTTTAGGCTAACAGTGAAGGCCTTGCAGGCCCTGATGGCCCCCCTACTGTCATCGGCATCTTTCATCCTGGCGCGTGAGCGGCACTTTGCGCGTGCATGTTGCGTCGCTGGGTGGCTCGGAAGAATTGCCGCTCTCCTATTGGCTGAGCCGGTGTGGGGCCATCCTCCTTCGATGACAAAAGATATCGGCACACCCCCTCTACCGGGAACTCGGTCGCTCACTCGAAGGACCGCCGTGACGCGAAGATATGTCGCTTCCTGTTCTTCTGACGCACTAAACCGATAAGAAACAACAAGAAAGGAAAAAAAGAAACCAGGAAAGCTCGTGCGATGGTGGCCGCCGAGCTGGTGCAGGAGCACTTACGCTCGGATGCTGCCTCCCCAACCGACGGCATCAGCAAGGTGGAGGAGGGGGTGCTCGAATCCAACCTGCGGTCCGGCGAAGACCACGAGGCGGAGGAGGTTGCGGACGAAGGCGACGCGATGCTGCCCGACGGAGGAAATGAGTCGATGGTGAAGAAGGACGAGCAGAGTGGGGAAGAGGAAGTGGGTCGCGCCAAGACTAAGCTGTACTGGCAGCGGTTCGTCGTTCTGGCCGTGTTCAGCATGTATTCGATGGTCAACGCATTCCAGTGGATCCAGTACGGCATCCTGGCCAACGTGTTCTCGCACTTCTACCAAGTGGACAACAACAAAGTTGACTGGCTGTCCATTGTGTACATGCTGGCTTATGTGCCGCTCATCTTCCCGGCCACTTGGTTACTGGACCGCAGAGGCTTGCGCCTCACCGCTCTGCTCGGAGCCGGTCTCAACTGCGCCGGCGCCTGGCTCAAGTGCGCCAGCGTGGGTCGCGACCTCTACCCAGTTACCATGGTGGCGCAGGTGGTGTGCTCCGTGGCGCAGGTCTTCATTCTCGGCCTACCCTCGCGCGTCGCCTCTGTCTGGTTCGGACCCGGAGAAGTGTCTACGGCCTGTGCCACTGCCGTGCTCGGCAACCAGGTCCGCATGACTGTCGTCGGAATGTCAACCCATGTCTGTTCGAATTCATCCACAAGGGATACATTTTCAGAGATCTGACTGACATATTTTTAGGAGAAAAATAGGGCACAAAAAAAATAAGGGCAGCTCACCTGTTCTCATTAAGTATTTTTCTTCGTTTGCTTAATCGAAAATATTTTGGCATTTCCGACGCCCTAATGCTACTTTAAAGAACAACCGACACATTTTTTTTTGTTTTCTAACTGACATCAGAAAAACGTTTTATAGCATCTAAAATACCCAAAACACGCACTATGATATTTTTAGTCAAATGCAAAACACAAATAAAAATAAGTTAGTGTCCCAAAACTACTTCAAAATGACCATGGAGATGCCGAGTTTCAGAAGGTCTGCCTTGTTCTAGAATCAAAACAATGGCTTCAGATTCGGAGAATATGCTTTCTTGTTACTCACCCAGTTATGAATATGATTCAAATAGTTCTGAAGAGGTAAGCATAAATGTTTGCAATCGATTAAATCAATTCGAGCCGTCAGGACTCCAATGTAGCGTCCCAGAAAATGCAAAAGATGGCACTCAAGCTCCATTGGAAATGGGCTGATTTCTCTGCTGGGAATGTGTGTCAGCTAGTATCAAATAATAGTCTTGGTGCAACACACAACGATTCACCATCGCGTTATTTATGTTTGTCTTCTAATTTTGCCATCAACACGAAGTTTTCAGACCAAACAAAGTACCTAAAATGCATTGAGTGTCGCTTTCTCGGTCAGGGGCGTTCCAGACGTGACGTGACGTGACGTCACGTCAGGCATCGTCATCAACTCGAAAACAAGACTTCCTGAATATTCTGCGCAATTCTTAAAACGTAAAATATAGCTATATGCCGTGGAATCCGCGCGAGAGTGGCTGCCTTTCCAACAGCTCATGTATTTTGTTTTTCTACTTTCATTCCTTTCATAACTTTGCTGCTGTGAAATGTAAATTCTTCCACTGCGAGACTTCTTCGTCTTTTCCTTTCGGCTTTTCCCTTCAGGGGTCGCCACAGCGAATCAATGTCCTCCATCTATCCCGGTTTTGTGCATCCTCTTCTCTCACACCAGCTACCTTCATGTTCTCTTTGACCACATCCATAAACCTCCTCTTCGGTCTTCGTCTCCATCTCCTGCCTGGCAGTTCAAGGCTCAGCATCCTTCTCCCGATATAGTCACTCTCTCTCCTCTGGACATGTCCAAACCATCTCAGTCTGGCCTCTCTGACTTTCTCTCCAAGGCCTCTAATATGAGTTGTCCCTCTACTGTATCATTCCTGATCCTATCCAACCTGGTCACTCCCAAAGAAAACCTCAACATCTTCAGCTCTGCTCCCTCTAGCTCTGCTTCCTGTCTTTTCTTCAGTGGCACTGTCTCCAGTCCAAACACGTTTTATACACTTTTCATTTCATCCTGGCTGAAACCCTTCTATCACACATCACACCTGACATTTTTCTAAAGGCAAATCCAATCCAATCTTTTGTAAAATACGCTCAGTAGAAGTCATTTGAAGTTATTTTACAAATTATGGACACGACTTGTCCGGAGGCGTCGGATGTCCTTTAAGATATGAGTGATGAGACTCAGTTTTTTTTGATGTACAAACTGTTTTTTGTTCATAATGTATTTATTTTCACTTCTAAGCAAAAGTAGCGAACAATTCTTCAATGTGTGTTTTGAACAACTACATCATTTAAATATGATATTCTACTCGTATCACAACGTGAAATGAACACATGGTGTAGCAACACACAGACAGACAAAAATACAGAAATCTTGCTGGTCTATATCCTTTTCTGAAAAATGACAAATATTTCCCCAGATTACCGACTGTGACTGGGGTGACTGGAATGCATGTGGCCATTCATTTTGATGAGGGATTGATATCTAGATAGGCGTGTGTATGTAAGAATTTTTTTTCATTGAACGAAAAAGTAAATCTGAGCAAACCACGTTGAGTTACCTTGTGTATAAAATGCACTTGCCTACTCACAAACAACAATGACAGGATTTTATAAAAAGTGTATAGATGCATGGAAATGCTAATGTGTCGTAAATGTTTTTGACAGCAAACAAGTCGATAATTGTGAACCACATAGTTGACTTAAAAGTCCACCTTGTCTGTGTATACTCTCAGTCATACAGGAGTGGTCCATCTATGAAAAGGTTTCTTCAGCTGTCATCTGTACTTCTTTGAAGGTGTCAGACGTTTCGCTTCTCATCCAAGTGGCTTCGTCACCGAACTAAAATTGGCTAGTAGTTTTGGCCCTATATATCCCTACCTACAGAGGTCTGGCACCGCCACGTCTGGACAGTGGCGGTGCCAGACCTCTGCTATGATAGGTCCCTGCTCTCAGGTTGGGGGTTAGCTTTCTAGCTGCTAGCTAGCGACTCTCATTAGGCTGTAGAAAGCCCCTCATTGACAAGGTGAGAAATTGATGGGTTTGAATCCAGGCTCCCACCCGCTAACACTATTGTCCTGGCCTCATTAAACATTACAAAAAGAATAATTGTTAATTAACCATGAGGACATGTCTGTCTTGCTTTCACTGACACATTTTTGTATGTGTGTTTGTTCAATAGTTGGGTGTGGCCATTGGTTTCCTGTTGCCGCCCGTGTTGGTTCCCAACTCGCCGTATGACATGGAGCTGACGGCGCACAACATCAGCGTCATGTTCTACGGCACCGCCGCCGTCTCCACTGCACTTTTTATCCTCACCATCATAGGTATGTGCACACCCGCACAACCAGTGGTGGAATTCAATTAAGTTTTTATTTTATTTACTTTTGAACTTATCACTGGAATCAAAAGTATATATTTTTTTAATTTTGCCCATTTTTTCCCCGACAACTATCCGTCTACATACAGTGATACCTTGGCATACAAACTTAATTGGTTCCCAGACAGAGTGTATAATGAGAAAAGTGTGTATCCCAAAAATGTATTTCCCATAGGAAACCATTAAAATGAGAATGTCCTCCCAGGTACATAATTTTTTACTTTCTAATTTTCTAAGCCTTAAAACTACACAAAATATACCTTATTTTATGTATAATAAATGTTTTATGATATTATAATTAAAGAAATAAACTGTACTATATAATAAAGTCGTTTTATTTACCTTTGTGATGGTCGTTGATGACTTGATGGAATGGAGTGGCCGGTTTCCTCAGCATTAAACACTTGATGAGGAACGTAACCTTCTTCTTTCACCATCTTGAGGAATGATCCTTGTAGGTGCTTTCTCTGTGATAATTTTATCTAGTTCCTCATCAATTGTGTTCTATTTAGCTGGGTTGATATCTTTATGCATCAAGTGTACAGATGGCTTGTGTGGGTTGTTTGTGGAGCCTGATTGATGGGATATTTTAACCTTGCAGTCTACACTCTGCCTTTTAACTATCAAAGTTGGAACTCTCTCACTGTCGTCTGCCTGTCTCTTTAATGTTTAAACCACTTCCCCTTACTACTGCATTCTTGACCAATCACATGGCTTTTACCAAAGACTGGGGGCGGGGAATAGAGGACAAAAACAGTCGGCTGCCATTTGGTTGTTAGAAGAACGGGCTCATTCGCGAACGACACATCACTCATTGAGTCAGCTCCGTGTGTATCCCGAAAACAGTTCGTATGCCAAGGTAAAATTTTCATACATTTAACGTTCGTAAACCGAAACGTTCATAAGCCAAGGGGTTCGTAAACCGAGGTATCACTGTACCTACTTCAGGCTCATGCTCCATTTGTGTTTATATCACCTGTCAACGTCACTGGCTGTTCCCGGAACAGCCAGTGACGGTTAGGTGACCTTTCCGGTTATGCTGGTCTTAGAGTCACAATAAGGAAAATGCTTTCATACAGTGCTACTGTATTGTCTGTTACCTGCGTGTAACATTTTTGGTTTGGTCACACATACGCACTCATTGAACATTACAAAAATAATAATTGCAAATTAGTTAATTGTGTCATTTTCATGAACAACGCGCATAGAGAAAAAATGTGTTTTTGTGTGTGTGTGTGGCAGTGATGAAGGACCGTCCACCTCTCCCGCCCAGCCAGGCGCAGGCCGTCTTGCCCCAGGGCCCCCCCGAGGATTACTCGTACCGCCGCTCCATCATCCACCTGATGAAGAACAAAGCCTTCGTCCTGCTGCTCATCAGCTATGGTGAGCCCAGGCCTTGCATAGTTAGAATGCTTTCAGCATTGAATAATTAACTCATTCACTGCCATCCCCGAATTTATTTGGGAATTGAACATATGACGTGGAGCGTCATTCCCAAATTTGGTTGGCTTTTGGTTTCTTCTTGTTTGGGTGCCAATAAAGCACTGGCCATGGCCTCTGGCAATGTTTTTTTTCCTTTGCACAAGGTGTCAAAATTTCCTTTTTTTTATATGTTAGCACTTTTTTTCTTCCAGCTTTAGCTGTTTTTTAAAGCGCTAAATAAACCATTATGTAAGTATTGCATTGTATTTTGGACAGCCACCCTCATTTCAAGCTCATAACTCCAGACCCTTATAATTTAGGAATTAACTTTTTTTTCTGATGAAAGTATTATGATGATGATGATGATTATTATTATTGTTGTTGTTATTATTATTATTATTATTATTATTATTATTATTATTATTATTATTATTATTATTATTATTTATGTAGTCCCGAAACTCAATATTCTGTGGGTCCTGCAATTTGAGTGAAAATGACAAAAACCCTGGCACTGGAGTGGACACATTTTTTGCACATCATCTGGCAGTGAGTGAGTTAAGCACAAAAGTAGCGTAGCACATGTAGACTGACTATATAACAATACTCACAGGCGTGTATATTCTTTATTCTCTGGGCTAAATTACTCATTTTACTGCAGCTTGCAGAGTTAGCTTTAATAGCGGCAAAAATTTTCTTGCTTTGTCTCCATGACTGGTTAAAACTGCTGCCCAGTCGCCATGTCGCATACACCGGAAGAAGTTACAACAGATGATTATTAACTGCTTCATTTTTTAGATTCTATTTGAGTTTGTATTTCCCTTTATGTTTCTGTCAACGCGACTCAACTCATCTTTATTTTATAAAGAACAATACGAGAGTGCACAGTTTCCCTAAATGCAAAAGACGACGAGTACAGTGAGGCAACTAAAAACGATTGTATACATGCTCATATTGTCTGTGTAAGCTCTCAGTTGTATCGATGAGAAGGTTTCTTCAGCCGTCATCTGTACTTCTTTGTAGGTGTCGGACGTTTCGCACCCCACCATGGCGATTTAGTGAAGGGTTTTGCTGTTTCATGAAAATTGCTTCTTTTACTCCCCTTTCAAACTACAGTGGGACCTTGGCTTACGAACTTAATTGGTTCCCAGACCAAGTGTGTAAGGCGAAAAGTGTGTATCCCAAAAATTAATTTCCCATAGGAAAGCATTAAAATGAGAATAATCCATTCCCATCATATCATTCATCATGTTGATGATTGTCATAGCCACAGTCTTTTCTGGGTGGAACTTTTCGGTAAAAGCCTGCACATCATTCCACTTTGCCAACATTGCCTTTATGAGCTCACTTGATGCTGCAGCCATCTCCTCCTCATCGCTCTCAGATGTTCTCGAACGATCTGGCTTTACTGGCTTTAAAATCCTCAATAAGCGGCAAACTTCCGGGTTGGCGCATGGCGATGTCGGCGTGAATTAGCCGTGCTTTCTCGCATAAAATAGCTTTAGTCACGCTGTCGCTGTATAGCTGCTTTTCGTTAATCCAAATTAACATACATTTTTCAACTCCTTTGATTGCCCGAGACCGTCGCTTTGAGAGCACGAAAACACCTTTTGCAACAGACGCACCTTTGATGGCTTCTCTGTTGCGGAGAAGCAATGGTAGCAATGGTTGACTTAGCATAGCCGTACTGGGCCACTAAATCGCACACCTCGTTCGTGTTTTTCAATTATTGGATTGGATTGGATTTGCCTTTATTAGTCTCGCAGTGGAGAAATTTACATTTCACAGCAGCAAAGTTATGAAAGAAATGAAAGTAGAAAAGCAAAACACAGGAGCTGCTGGAAAGGCAGCCACTCTCGTGGCGCCGTCTTCTCAGCGACAGTGATTTTATTTTGTGTCTTCTTGGGCTGAACACGAGCCTGTGGTGGTTTTTTTTCAGTGCCATCATAGTAAAATTATCAGCAAAAAGCTCCAAGTAGGCGATCGACGTGTGCATTCAATTAGAGGGGGTGTGGAAAGTAGCGCCGGCTGGAGCGCTGTTCGGTCGTGTGCTTCCGCCGAAGGTCACTCCGCCAGATCCGAAGGTCGTGTGCTTTGGTGTTCTTCCGCCGAAGATTACTCCACCAGCCGTGGTGGGTGTGTATTATGGAAATAGTGCTTATTATAGGTTTAATTTTCATAAATTTGCCCTTCGTAAGTTGAGGTCTCACTCAATGTTCCCTCTAAGCTGCGCGCGTGCACAATCGCGCACTGCTCGAACATACTCAGCGCACAAGAACATCTATGCAGCGCACATTTTGCAATGTAACTCAATGAGTGACAGGTGTCCATCCAATAATGCCGTACAGTCCATGTACGCTACGCAGCCAATCGGAGCAGAACGGCGCGAATGTGCCCTGACCATACGCGCCGTGATACTGGTGTGTGGCCACAGCGCACACATTAGTGATGGGAATTCCGGCTCTTTTCAGAGAGCCGGTTCTTTTGGCTCGGCTCATTAAAAGATGCGGCCCCTCTGTTTGTTTTTTTTTTTCCTTTAATTAATTAACTACCAAAAAACATGTAAAATTACGTGAAAACCAAATTACTCATGTAAAAAATACACTATATCAAATAATTTTATTTATATGGGTTGATTTATATGTGCACAGAGAGCATCCACGAACTTTCACTTTCCCTGTGGTTACTCTGGTTTGATGATCAGCTGTCACTAATTTGCTTTTCATTTTAATAATGCTATCATACCAACTAGTAAAAAATGTCATAATTGAATAATAATAACAACATAATGTGATAACATTTGTCCACCTGTCTACCCTAACCCCCCTGCCCCTCCTCCTTCTCACAGCTGCGAGTGTCTGTAATTCTCCCCTCCCTCCTCTACCACGGATATCGACCAATCACGTGCGGCTTTAACCGAAGACTGGGGGCGGGGAATAGAGGACAAAAAAAAGTCGGCTCCCTGACTCCTTGTTAGGAACCGGCTCTCTTCGTTCACTTCAGAGATCCGGCTCTAAGAACCGGCTCGTTTGCGAACGACACATCACTAGTACACATCTGATGTTGCTCACAATGGTCCTCAATGTGCTCAGGGACCTTGTGTGTCTACTCAGACACATGAAAAATTAGAGGGAACATTGGTCTCACTGTATATATATATATATTTATAAATTACCAGCAAAAGATTTTAGTTCGCTGATGGAGCCTCTTGGATAAGAAGCGAAACTCTCAGTCGTACAGGAGTGGTCCATCGATGAAAAGGAGATCAGGAGAGCACTCACTAACTGTGGGTCCCCTCAGTGGTCGTTTAACAAATGTCAGAAATAAAGAATAGGGAATGAAACAAAAATTCTGAAGATACAAAAAGGAGATGATTACCTTACATTGCAGGAGTTTCTGAAAAACGACACAGTCCTTTGGCTGCCAAATGAAAAACAAAGTAATGTAGTTTATTCAATACATTGTAAGAAGGAAAATTGTGAAGAGCAGTACATTGGGGAGACTACACAAATTCTCAAAAAAGACTATCAACATCGCAGGGATAATACTAGTGGGCCTCAATCGGCAGTACATATGCACCTAAAAGCGAGCAACCACTCATTTGACGACAATGATGTCAACATCTTAGCGAAAGGACATAGATGGTGAAAGGGAAGTAAAAGAAGCGATTTTCATAAAACGGCTAAATCCTTCTTTAAACTGATATGGTGGGGTGAGGTTCAATTTGGATCGTTCGTACAACAGCCTACTTAGGCAAAATAGGATTAGGAATACTGATGAGGTGATACCGGTGGAAGTGGGGCAATCAGGCCAGTCGTTAGTCATAACAATAGGAACAATCAGTGGAGCGGCAGGGAGTAGTCCTCTGCTCCCCCCAACCTGAGAGCAGAGACCTATCATAGCAGAGTCCGGCACCGCGATGTCTGGACAGTAGGAATATATATGTAGGGCCTAAACTTCCAGTAAGACTTTAGTTTGCTGACGAAGTTTCTTGGATACGAAGCGAAACGTCCAACACCTTCAAAAAAGTACAGATGACAGCTGAAGAAACCTTTTCATCCTTCTCATCGATGCTCATATTGTGTCGGCATTTCCTTTTAGGCATTACCACGGGCTGCTTCTACTCTGTGTCAACCATCCTCAACCAAATTATCATGACCTGCTATGAGGTAACCCGTTAGTGTTCTGTTTATTATGTCTAAAACCATTTTGTCCAAGCTAAGTAGTCATTGAGTTTCGTAACAATCTATTTCGGACAGTCTCCAGTGCACGTGTGCATTATCTATTTCCTGTGTTTGCTCAGAATGAAGAGCTGAACGCGGGGAGGATCGGGTTGACGTTGGTGGTGGCCGGCATGGTGGGCTCCATTCTTTGTGGGCTGTGGCTCGACCACACCAAGACATACAAGTGGGTCTCACTTCATCTATTATTTAACCCTATCAAAGAAAGTGGTGATAACAGTGGACGCTTTATTGACGTGACAAAACAAAAAGGTTTTTGCAATTTGTGACATAGTTATCATTCAAACTGATTTTTTAAAAATGATATATTCAATATTCATCCATCCATCCATTCTTTTTTCAATGCTTTTATCCTCACAATGGTTGCTTATCTCATCCATTTCTGGGTACTAGACGGGGGACACCCTGAACTGGTTACCAGCCAATCGCAGGGCACACAGAGATGAACAACCATCAGTGCTCACAGTCACACTTAGGGACACTTTATAGGAGAACCGATACCATTTTTTGTTTCCGAACTGACATCAGAAAAACTTTTTATAGCATCTAAAATACCCAAAACACACAGGCTGATATTTTTTTGTCAAATGCAAAACACCAATAAAAATGACTTAAAGTGTCTCAAAACTACTTCAAAATGACCTCGGAGATGGCGAGTTTCAGAAGGTCCCGTACCCTTGTTCGTGACATTACGCCAGGACGTCTTGCCTTGCTCTAGAATCAAAACAATGGCTTCAGATTCGGAGAAGATGCTTTCATGTTACTCATCCAGTTATGAATATGATTCAAATAGTTCTGAAGAGGAAAGCATAAATGTTTGCAATCGATTAAAGAAGTCCTCCCTCGAATCAGTTCGAGCCATCAGGACTCCAATGTAGCATCCCAGAAAATGCACAAGATGGCGCCCAAGCTCCATTGGAAATGGACTGATTTGTCTGCTGGGAATTTGTGTCAACTGGTATCAAATAGTAGTCTTGTTGCAACACACAACGATTCACCATCGTGTTATTTATGTGCTTTCCTTCTAATTCCCCCATCAACATGGATCAACACGAATGTTTTCAGACCAAACAAAGTACCCAAAATGCATTGTGTGTCACTTTCTCGGTCAGGGGCGTTCCATATGTGACATCACGCCAGGCATCGTTATCAACTCGAAAACAAGACTTCCTGAATATTCAGCGCAAGTCTTAAAACGTAAGATATAGCTATATGTCATGGAATCTTTGTAAAATACACCCAGTAGAAGCCATTTGAAGTGATTTTACTAATTATGGACACAACTTGTCCGGGGGCGTCGGTTGTCCTTTAATGTTCAATCAGCCTGGACTGTATGTTGGAATATGGGAGGAAACCAGAGTACCCAGAGAAAATCCACCCAGGCCCGGAAAACATTGCAACTCAACACACGGAGGCCATACCTGGAATTGAACCCTGTACCTTTTGTCACATCCTGATTGGCGTCAGGTGCGCGCCCCTCCCCTCCCTGCTCCTCCGGGCCCGCACACCTGATCCTAATCCTGTTGATTGTGCCTTCGGGCTATAAAAGTCACCCGGTTAGGCTCGGTATTCGCCGGTGTATTACCTCACTCATGACTTTTCGCCTCACCGTATGCTGTGAGGGCCACCCATTGCAACATTAAAATTTGCAATTTTGTTTGGTTTATTAAGGAAGGAAGGAAGGAAGGAAGGAAGGAAGGAAGGAAGGAAGGAAGGAAAAAAAAAACAAAGAAAGGAAAGAAGAAAATAATAATAATTAATTTCATTCATAAGCGCCTTTCTAAACTCTCATTGTCACTTTACAGTCACAGGATAATTTTTTATGTGGGTAAGGAAGGAAGAAAGGAAGGGAGGAAGATGGCGCCGCGAGAGTGCCTGCCTTTCCAGCAGCTCCTATATTCTGTTTTTCTACTTCTTTCTCTCCTTTCCTCTTCCTTTCATAACTGCTGCTGTGTTACTGGGTAGAGTGAACGCTGGTGCGAATGGCTGCCGCTGCTGACCCACACACACAAAAAAAAAGTTCTTATCCTGTGACTGTAAAGTGTCCTTGAGAGTTTTGAAAGGTGCCTTGAAATTAAATGTATTTTATTATTATTATTATTATTATTATTATTATTATTATTATTATTATTATTATTAAGAAAGAAGGAAATATGGAATGAAAGAAGGAACGAAGGAAGAAAAGGGGGAAAAAGGAAAGGGAAAATAAGGAAAGAAATGAGGAAAGAAAGAAATACAAACAAAATAAGTGACTAAGCAAATAAATAAGTAAATAAATATGCAAATAAATAAACAAATAATAAATACACAAAAAAAAATGGGGGAACATGTGTTGGAACTCATCTTAATAAATAAATACATATACAAATAAACAAATAAATAAATACACAAATACATCAATACACAAATACATAAATACATAAAAAGGGGGGGTACATGTGTTGGAACTCATCTGTGTCAAATCCAATGCCCAGGGGTCAGTTTTGGCCCAACATATTATTTTCGGTGGCCCACGAAAGCAGCACAACTCCTCCTTTCTAAAATGTTGATCACAATTTTAAAAACAATAAATAAGAAATATATTCAATTTTTTTGTTACTTGATTTGTTTTCATCTACAACGGCCCTCCAAGTGAAACTGTAACAAAAATGTGTCCCGCACCAAAACCTGATTACATGATAAGATGTCCACTGTAGTGACAGCTGTCCCTGCAAGGGTGGAAAAAAAAATACAATTAGGGTTAAAACAGAACTGATGGTGAAGGCGTCCAGGTTGATTTCTGACCCTGGTAACAAATGATGGCTGAAATGTGATTGGTTAAATGCTTAAAACACTATAAATAAAATTCCAACGTAATAATAATAATAATACTGTCCGGTTAAAACTTCGTTTGTCTTTCCTGGTTCGCGCATTGTCTGGAGTTCACTTGATAAAAATATCAGCAAGTACAATAGATGGTGGACAAACATCTACTTTATTCTAATGAGGCAGAGAAAGCACTTCTCCTCTCGGTGGGACGAAGACATGAGCACAAAGAAAGCAAGAGAAGGCAAGAGCAAAAGAGAACGAGCTCCCGCTCCTACAAGTTTTAAACGTACAGAGTGGCGATCTGTTGTCCAATCAGTTGCGAACAAGTCGACCTTTCCCGTCCAATCGGTTACGAGCAACTCAGTGTTGGGCGGGTCTTAGATTGAAGTTGGAGCCGCTGCTTTTTTCCTTCCACGGCTATTGTACTAATAAGACTGATAGTTTTATTTAACTAAATTAGACTGAAATTAAACGTGCACAATTCATAATATATACTAAGCTAAACATGAAAAAACATATGTTTACTTAATATAAACATGAAATAACGTAATATGTTTACTAATGTGCATAAACACTCTATCATTCCCTCCTGTTGTACATTTAAACATCAGTTCATACATTTCCAAAAGATTTCATGCATGCACGTCATACTAATTGCACAGGGAACCATTCTAATCTCATCTATCCAACGTCTAATATTATTTAACTTACCATGGAGAAGGCGAAAAACCTCTATCACAATTTTGCTGCTGTGATATATAACCTCTCCATTTTTGAGGGTTTTTAATGAGGAAAACTCCTTCTCGGCTCTCCGTTTTCTTTTTTTGCTTTTGTTCTTTGGAGCAACCACTCTCTGGCCATGGTGTACTATCCCTAGCTACAACACTGGGTCCCCTTCACGCATTTGTTGATACAAAACCTTTGCGTAATTCACCTGAGAATTAGTTATCATATTCATTAGCATTGTTCTTAAGCATGGAATAATACAACCAATGACTAAGAAAATAAGTACAATCACAATTGCGAATGGGATAAACAGTCTGAGCAAAGTCTTATACCAAGAGCCCCCAAAGAGCCCGTCAAAGATCCACGGTTGATCAGGCCGGTGATCCTTGGCCATGGCATCTCTGAGATCCCTGACAACAGACAGAGCATCAGTCATGTTTATGGAATTCGCTTCTTCGGGTATGTACGTACAACAAGTATCACCCACCATAGCACAGACGCCCCCTTGTGGCGCGGTCAAAAGGTCCAAAACCATTCTATTTTGCAGCACCATTTGTCTAATTGCTGCAATTTCAGTGTTTTGCATTTCATCTACTTCCAAACTGGCGTTTACAAACACTTGAAACCTGTAGTCAATTGTTTCAATTCGTAGCATGTTTTTAGCTACTCCAATTTGTGGAAAAAGAGCTAACATTACCTTACTTCCCGTGCTATGGTGTTTGAATTGTTCTGGAACATCAGTTCCCCAGATCGAATCGTGGGGCTTAAACGACACTCTTCTTTTCACATGATGGTGTGCTGGACGACTGGTAATGATGAAAGTATTGTCAGTTACAGTAACAGGTGCGCACATACCGTAGGCTTTCGGAGGAATAAAAGAATATACTTTCCAACCACATAACCACCAAAGATGTGAAGATACAGGTAAAATGGTGACATTGGTGTTTAACGGTAGCACGTATAAACATCTATTCTCATCTATAAAACCTAGATTTTGACCTGTACCGTACATTGCAACGCATACTGGTAATCGCAATCCGCTCTCGGTCATAACCTGATTTTCAGTTTCCAAAATGGTATCCAAACTTGGAACAATCTCTCCTCTCGAAGCATTGCGAAGAACTGGAAAATGTTGATCAGGTTTATGCGAAGATATTAACATATACGCAGCTCGAGCCATTTTATCTCCAAATACCTTTGAATGCACTCTTTGTTGCGTTACAGAATGTGGCATAAAAGAACAAACAAAGCAATTACTTTTCCTATTTTGTTTAGCAATTAATGTAGCATAACGATACCACGTGTTTGATAACAACGGATTCCAGTCATGTTTTTCTCCTGCAAATGGTTGATATAATGCGTCCATGACATCTGAATTTTGGGCTTTTTTGTCAGGTGTTTCCATCCAGGCTGTCGGTTTGATGTGTGGTTTGCGCTGGAAAGGCGATGTCACGACTGGTGTTGTCAAAGATGACATCATGCATATAGTTACAGGAAAACCAGTGTGATGTTCACGAAAATCAGGACAGAGTCTCAAGTCCATGCATCCCGCAACCTTGTGGGTTACGATAACGAGTTGGATATCTGTCATTGTGCCAGTTCCAGTTCCTAACCAGTTCCCTTGAGTTATCTTTCTGACAATTCGTTTTGCTTCTTGGGCACAGCTATTTTGAACCCATTTTGTTTTGGGCTCAGAATGGACCACAACGGAGTCCCAACCAGTGGTCCAAGTCTTCCCTGACTTGATACGAGCGTACCAAGGACCATGAGGGTAATCACTTCCCGTTTGTCGTGCTTCGTTCCTGAGGATGTTAAGAGGAAATGAGATGATTCCTGCATCTTGTAGTGGCAAGCAGGCTACAGGATGTGCCATGCTAGGGCACTTTTCTGTCATCGTTGGTTGCAATGGTGGAGTTTGGCAGGCTGATGGAATGGGAGGCTTTACGTGCGTCATCTGGATTGCCTCCACTAATTCATACAGCAAGATGATGTGGACCAAACCCATGGCTATTGAGTGGTTTGGCTCCGTCTCTCTTCCACCTGCTCCGGATCTGGTTGGTGAACGATTTTGCAGTGGCTTTGATGCACCCAGGTGGACCTCTCGGCGATTTTGATGGCAGTTGGCGTGGTTATCAGCACGGTGAATGGCCCCTCCGACTTTGGTGCAGACCTTGATCAGCGCCTTCGGGGAGCCCAGCAGCCTCTCTGTTCCTGCAAAGGGAACACAGGACTGCGGCAGTACATGTGCTGTGGACCTCTTTGTTGTTGTACAACATTTCACACAACCATTTTGCCAACAAAGCACCTGGATCTGATTCATTCTTTTAGAATAAAATGCAACTGGTTTCAGCTTTTGTCCATGCTTTTGTAACAGGACTGAAGTCATGTATTTGTCTTTGCAGTCAACTGTTTGAACAAAAGGTTTGTCATAGTCAGGTAAAGCTAAGACGCTAGTGTTTGCTATCAAATTTTTTAATTCTGTAAATGCTTTACTGCCCTCTTCGGTCCACTGAATAGAGTCTTTCAGTGCCATTTCGTCTTGGTATATAAGTGTCAATAATGGTTGGGTAACTTGTGCATAATGCGGAATCCAAGTTCTGCAATAATTGCACAGTCCCAAAAACGTCATCATCTGTTTTTTCGTCTTAGGTCGAGGAACCTGCAAAATTGTCTGTTTTCTCTTAGTTGTCAACTCTCTTCCCTTTCTTGACAAAAGATGTCCTAAGAAAACTACTTCTTGTTGACAGAACTGCAATTTATCCAAAGAAGCTTTGTTACCTGTATTCGCTAAATATTGGAACAAAGCTATTGATACAGTCTTGTTCTCATCTTCAGTCGGTGAAGCAATTAAGATGTCGTCAACATACAAAAGAATCTGAGAAGATTCAGGATGTTTAAAATCAGCAATACACGAAGACATTTCCTGTGAAAAAATTGTAGGACTATCTGTAAACCCTTGTGGTAATCTTGTATATGTATATTTTTTCCCATTAAATGTAAATCCGAACCAATGACGTGAATTTTTGTGTAATGGAATGGAGAAAAAGGCATTGCTCAAATCAATCACTGTAAACCATTTTTTGTCAGGTTTTAAACTGTTCAATAATGTGTGCGGATCTGGCACACACGGAGCACGTGATTGTATGGATTTATTTACCTGTCGTAAATCATGCACCATTCTCCAAACTCCAGATTCCACTTTTTTAACAGGAAATATCGGTGTATTACATTCACAAGTTGGGTCTTCAATCAAAATACCAGCTTTCACCATATCCCGTATTACAGGGGTGATGCCAATAATAGCGTCCTGTTTTAATGGATATTGTTTAAGTCTTGGTCGATAAGTCGTTTTAGGCAATACTTCAACTGGTTTCGCTGTTTTAAGTAAGCCCACATCAGTTTTTCCCGATGACCAAAGGGTGGCAGGGACGTCTGGAAAGTCCTCCGCCCCTAAAGTGGCCATCAGTCATAATTCTAGTGAATCGACCTTTACTGGGTCCCCCATAGCGTCAACTACGAAGGACTCCAGAAAATTCACTTTTTTGGGTTTATACCCTTCTTCTGTTGGTATTAAAGCTATTTGCAATTTTTGTAACAGGTCTCTCCCCAACAAATTTATAGGACACTCTCCACTCAAGACCATAGTGACCTTGTATGGAGTTAGTCCCTCATCTAAAATTTTTATTGGTTTGGAAATCGGTAACAATGTCACTTTCCCATCTGCAGATACCACAGAAATTTGTTGTCGACTCGGAGTGACACCTGGAATGGTGTCTCTTAACACTGATCTGCATGCACCACTATCGCAAAGAAATTTGACATCCTTTTTCCCGATTTTTAGCCAATAATAAGGTTTTTCGTTTTCCGGTAAGGTTAAGGCAAACACATTAGTCAAATCCAAGATTTCAACTGGTTTTATTGATTCCCATTCCTCACTGTTGTGACTGTTGTCATCAGTGTTGAAATGGGGTTCCTCGCGTCAATCTGAATGTTTTGTTTTATGTCCTTCACCATATCGCGTATTATATGGTGGAGGTCTGTAAGATTTCCCATGTTTCCTTTTCGGTATAGGTTTCTTTTTGCAGTGGCGAGCCATATGCCCTACACTGCCACAACTGTAGCATCGATCATTGTGCGGCATCCGTCTCTTCATCCGATCCTGGTATAACACGTTCTCCATTATGTTACCCATGGTAGATGCCATCACATGTTCCATCGGCGAATCTGCACCATTTCCCCACTTTTTTCTCACCACTTCTTGGGCGTGTATTGCCCATTCCATGAGATCAACCAACCTTCCAGTCCGGTGTTGGACATAATGTTTGCGAATGAAATCTCCAATTTCCGGCGTCAAATTCTGCAAAAATGTTTGCTTGAATTGGTTGACATATATGGAATTCTCATCAGCAGATTCAGGAATACAGCAGTGGTTTCGAAAAACATTTTCCAAGCGTCCCCGAAAAATGTTAATATCTTCCCCACGTAACTGTCTACAATTCTGAATCAAGCCAAAGTTTGGTGTTTTCTTCCATAATGTTCGGATGTTTTCACAAACCAATCTTCGTTGGGTTGACGCTTCCTCGTACGTCATATTTGTTCCCATCGATGTTTTCCCAGTGAAGTCACCTTTCACCCGATTCCAATGGTGTCCCAAGCATCTCCTGAAAACCTTAAGTGTTTCTTGTCCATTCAACTGATAAGAAGCACATAATTCCTCAAAATTCTCAGTCCAACTTTCTGCATTTTCAACAACATTACCTAGTCCTTTACACGCCTCTGCGACATCACTGTCGCCCCATGGCCGATAAACCAAGATAGTTTGATCATGTATGCTTGAAGAATTAGGATTTGCTACCTGAATCAGTGGCAAAGCGTCACAGTCGCTTCCATTATTCATTTCAATTCCATTCAACTCTTCAAACGGATACAATTGTCCAGAACAATTTGCTTTGCTCCTCGTACGCGAAGAGACACAATCAGCGGCAATCTGATTTGCCATCTCAGGTTGTAATCCTCGTATTCCTCCAGTAGGGGTCATAAGCGCTCCATTCTGCTGGTCTGCCCAACAGACATTTGGAGTCATCACCTGGGGGGCCCACGCAGGGGGGCCCACCCGCCCCACAGGGGTTGAACAAATGGCGTCCTCCCCCTTCTTCAGCTCCGCGGAGGAGGAGGGGGGTCGTGGCGCCTCGACGGGGCAGCCCCCCGCCTCTCCCCCTCGCCTCCCTGGGGATTGAAACAATGGCTGCTTCCCATTTTCCACCAACTTTACATTGGGACGTGCAACAGACGAAGCCACAGTTTCATCGTCAGAGCTCACTTTGGAAGACATTGCAACTATCGCTTTCTCCTCTTTTTTCATCCGTTTGGCTTCCATTTCTCTCTCTCTGATTTTTGCTTGCGCAATCCAAGCTTCGCAGGCAATTATCTCGGCACGTATCTTTCCAAGAGATTTTTTCATCGCGGATGCTTCTTGAAGTTTCAATAGAAACAAAACTTCCTTCAGAGGCTGGAGTTGTAAAGAACCAGAGAACGTACTACAGTCCATCCACTTCTTGCAATAAAGTTCGCTACCTGGGAACTTTTTGGACATAAACTCTACGTCCCTATGAATTGGGGTCTTTTTAGAAAAAATAGCACCCATTTTCACGATTGCAACAACAAATGCCTTCTTTAGCTATCACAAGAAAGGAAGCACACCTCGCGATGTTGATTCAAACCCAAGAACAAAGGGCGTGATTCGCGCCAATCCTCAGCCAGGATGCGCGTTCACGCACACACACAAGGAATGCTCTTACGCACACACGCACACACACACACCAACGGCTCAAATGACTTCGCCCCCACCCTTTCTTCTCTCCGAGACAAAGAACTTTCTCTGAGCCACGATGCTAGCATAGACAAACCAAGTTAAAAATGTATTTTTGATCTTATTTCTTTCCTCTCGACTCAGTACAATAGCAGCTGCCCTAAAACACTTCCGCTCTACAGACTAAAAGCGGTCCACCACACAAACTGAATCCCAGCTATCACCACCTTGTGAACAATATTCTTTCGCTGGAAAACTTCCGATTCACATTTCGGCGTGTGGATATTGCGTGCACCTTAATATGCACTCCTCCACCGGCACACGTATTCTCATTTGGCCACCTTGCCTAACGAAAATCGCTTCACACCGGTCCGTACGTGAGTCAAGTGGAAAAGAGACTCTCTGGCCAGGAGGTCTCACAATGCATTCAAACAATGGCTGCTAGCTAGCGCGCTACTTACTTAGTGAACTTTTGAATGCTGCCGTGTAGTCCTTCAGCCAGAACGCGAGGAGCCCAACTGCCACCAGAAAGTTGTGATTCTTTCTGTCTCTCGCGTGGAGGATTTTCCGCGAACAGGCTTCAGTGAAGAACGAAAAAAAACTTCGTTTCTTCCGTAGGTTGTCCCAATGGTTACGAGCAACTCAGTGTTGGGCGGGTCTTAGATTGAAGTTGGAGCCGCTGCTTTTTTCCTTCCACGGCTATTGTACTAATAAGACTGATAGTTTTATTTAACTAAATTAGACTGAAATTAAACGTGCACAATTCATAATATATACTAAGCTAAACATGAAAAAACATATGTTTACTTAATATAAACATGAAATAACGTAATATGTTTACTAATGTGCATAAACACTCTATCAAATACATTTCATTTATAAGCACCTTTCAAAACTCTCAAGGTTCATTCATGATGTATAACTCTCTTGGTAAAAGCCACTTTTTTTTAAATGCCAAAAAAGGTTAACATGTAGACTGAAAGATGCTTTTATTTGACTTTTTTTAGGACGTTAGAAGCAAAGTCAATATTTTGCAAAGTCAATATATTGGTTCATATTCAGCCCCCTTCCCCCGCCAAAAATAGCGAGTTAGTCATCATGAGGTGTGGGGCTGGACCATCACTGGAGCTATCTGGCTATCTAGCTAGCTGGCTACATAGCTAGTTATCTATTTGCTATATTAGCTATCTAAGTAGCTAGCTAGCTATCGATTAGTTATCCATTAGCTGCCTAACTTTCTATCTATTTGAGTTATTCCGGGTTGAGTGAACGCTGGCGCATGTGGCTGTCGCTGCTCACCGACAGAAAAACTTATCCTGTGACTGTAAAGTGACCTTAAGACTTTTGAAAGGCGCTTATAAATGAAATGTATTATTATTACTATTATTACAGTAAAGTCTCGTTATATCGATATTCTCGGGAGTCAGAAAAAATGTCGATATAACCGTACCGTCGATATATCCGTCCTGCGCCGAACTGCATTAAGGGGGGGGGGGCAATACGTAAATGGGGGATCTTTGATATGGCATGTAAATTTATCATTGGGTTCATGGGTTGCGTGTTTTGTACAGTAGTGAATCGATGAGAAGGTTTCTTCAGCCGTCATCTGTACAAAAGTGAAGGTTTCGGACGTTTCGCCTCCTATCCAAGAAGCTTCGTCAGCGAACTAAAGTCTGACTGGTCGTATCGGCCCCATTTATATATATTTATATATATTATATATCCCTAGGGATATATAAATGGGGCCGATACGACCAGTCAGACTTTAGTTCGCTGACGAAGCCTCTTGGATAGGAGGCGAAACGTCCGAAACCTTCACTTTTGTACAGATGACGGCTGAAGAAACCTTCTCATCGATGGACCACTCCTGTACGACTGAGAGCTTACACAGACGTACAGTAGTGAAGTGAAAAATAAACTTGTGCATCAAATAAAAACGTCTTTACACTTTTTAAAGGACTGTTTCCTTTCAAAAATGCAACCAATGCAAAAAAAAATCCTCCTTGTTCTATTCACAAGAAACCACGGACGACAGCATGTACAAACATATTAAAAACAGTGATTGTTGCAAGCGATGAAGATATCTGAATGCAACACAATTAAATACATGAATGAAAACCCAAAACTGCAACGTTTACATTACTTACGTTGATGAAGTATTCTGCTGCACGTCAAACTCTTTTGTGATGAAGGATTTGCTTGTTGGATTGTCCTCCACAGCCACAATTGCCTTGTATGTTGTTCGGATATCACAATTCTTACGTTTCCCCATGTTTTAAATTGGAGTTGAACAACAGTACTGTATATAAGCTCTGCTATGCCGTTGTTTTATTGTGCTCGCATCAACAGGATAAACGCGGAAGCTGGTCACGTGACTGGGGCTTGGGAGGACCCGACAACAGGGTTCAAGAGAGTGTCTGAATAAAATGGCTGAGTTGTGGCGTAACAGCAGGTCCTGTTTGGATCTGTATGTGATAACTGTTACGTTTTGTTATTAAAAAGACCGACCCGCTATAGCAGCGGCTGTGCACATCATTCGCCGTGCTGAGGGGCATGACAGTAGGTTTCAGACACTATTGCAGCAGTAATGAAAGACATGAGCTCTGCTATGATTATTTTATTGTGACAAACACGGAAGCCGGTTACGTGACTGGGGGATCTTTAATACAGTATGCCATGTACAGTAATGTTCAAAATCATCACGCCTCAGCAGACAAAACAATAAACATTGTTGCAAAAAACGATTGCATTCATATACAGTACAGTACAGTGTACATGTACATAACACTGCAACAGGAAAACTGCAACGCTTACATCTTATTATGCAATTTAAAAAATCTTCAATCTTGTTCTGCTTCCCATTTTCACCTTTTAATACAAACGATTCAATGTTGTTTAACATTTCTAAAAAAACCTGATGCATTTTCTCTGGATTCTAAGTAAGATTGTACGTCCGTAACACCTTGCAACGATTGTGTCTGTGTTGGTTCTTCATCCTCGTCATTGTGGGAATCTTATGGGGCATACTTGGCTTTAATTTCGTGTTGGATTCTCCTCAACAGCCACGATTGCCTTGTATTTCCTTCCAAGGTCACAATTCTTTTGTTTTGCTATGGTTGAAGACGGTAGCAATATGACGTCTGCTCCACAACAAGACACGGGAGCTGGTCACGTGACCAAGTCAGCCAACGGTGCGACCGATACAGATTTCGATAATGGTGGTACTGTGTAGAAACCCCTAAGCAAATATCAATTCACCTTAAGTATCTTTTGTATCGATATAAACAGCAAAATGGCCGGCGGGAGATGAAAAAGAGCACCGTAGTAACCGGATTATCGTAAAAACCACGAATCGTACTAAACGGAACTAATTATACATAAAAAGACTAGAAATGTGCACGAGAAATGAAAATAGTGTCGTAATAAGCAGTATTATCAATATAAACGATATTGATATACCGATACTTTACTGTATTATTAAAAGTAGAGTGATATGTTCCAACCTTTTTCTGTCAGTCAAAATGTACTCGTTCCCTACCGTTTTCATCACTATGCAGGGATTTTTAGTGGAAGTTTTAGCAGCGATCGAGAAAACAAAAATACCAGTGAACGATTGCGGTTGTGTTGGTCTGTCGCGCAGGATGACGACGCTGCTGGTGAACTGCTTGACCCTTGTGAGCATGGTAATCTTCACCTTTACGCTGAACCTGGACAACATCTACGTGGTCTTCTTCACAGGAGGCCTACTCGGGTAAACATTACATCGTCACACAAAAATTGTTTTTTTTTTTTTCTCAAGCATTACATCACCAAAACCAAACTGCGCCTCTTACGGTGCTGTAACTTTGAATCTAGTTCAGCCCACCCCAAGTGTCTTTTTTCTTTACATTCTATTGAATTATGTTAATTGTATATGTTTTTGGAATGTATGATAACAAGCTACTGTTTTTTAACGAATTGAACTATTTATTTATTTATTTATTTATTTATTTATTTATTTATTTATTTATTGATGAGAAGGTTTCTTCAGCCGTCATCTGTACTTTTTTGAAGGTGTCAGACGTTTACTAACTAACTAAAGTCTTACTGGTCGTATCGGCCCTATTCATATATCCCTAATGTCCAGACATGGTGACTTTCGCGCTCCGCCGCAGGTTCATGGGCAAAACTCCATGTCAGGATGAGATTATGTCAATGAGCCAAATTCTGATGTGACAGTGAATCAATATTGCGAAGTTGTCACTGATGGGTACATTTTCAGAAGTAATATTGACTTGCTGTTGACAGGATGGCAGGCATTCGAGACCAAACACAAAAGTCATGTTTACATCTTTGATCTTGTTGAAGTTTGTTGTGTTCTGTTTTTTTGTAGCTTCTTCATGACTGGATATCTTCCTGTGGGCTTTGAGTTTGCCGTGGAAATCACCTACCCGGAGTCGGAGGGAACGTCGTCCGGACTCCTCAACACTTCAGCACAGGTTTTGAATTCATGTTTTGTTACAGGTTGCCGATGAAAAAGTTGACACATCCCTATTCAAATGTCATATTTGGTCTGGTTTGCCGTGGTCTCATATTCTTATACAGTGATACTTCAGCTTACGAACACTTTAGCTCATGAACATTTTGCCTTACGAACATTAAATACACGAGAATATAATCTCGGCACACGAACTAGTTTTCGGGAAACACACGGAGCGCCACAAAGCCTGGCGGACTACTTTTCAGCGGAAGAACACCAAACCACACGGCCGAACAGCGCCACCGTGGCTGCCGGACTACTTTTCCACACACCCTTTCTCTGAGTCCATACGTGGCAGATGTGGTTTGCTATCGAGTGGATACTTTTACTTTTTTGGGACTGAAAAAGACCCCACCGCATTCTAGTGTTCAGTCGAAGAGGACACAAAACAAAATTACGGTCGAGCAGAAGAAGAAACACGAATGAGGTGTGTGTGTTTGTGTGACTTAGCGTCCCAGTACCGGTATGCTAAGTCGACCACTGCTACGTGTGGCTATGGGTGTTTCCGTGTTGTCTAAGCAACGGTCTCAGGCAATAGAAGAGGTTGAAAAACTTCTGTTGATTTGTATTAACGAAAAGCAGCTAGTAGGGAGCTGTGTGAGTGAGGGGATTATCGCCGAGAAAGCACGGCAACTTCACTCGGATATCATCAAGAGGCAACTACATCAATGGGCATCTCAAAGGTAAATAAAATGACTTTATTATACTGTACTCTTTATTTCTTTAATTACAATACAATAGCACATGTATTATACATAAAATAAAGCATATTTTGTGTAGTTTTAAGGCTTATTTAGTAGAAAATTATGTTTTATGGGGACCTGGAAGCGGATTATTCTCATTTTTAATGGTTTCCTATGGCAAATTTATGTTTGGGAGGCACACTTTACGCCTTACACACACTTTCTGGGAACCAATTAAATTCATAAGCGGAGGTATCACTATTTAAAAAAAGAAAAAAAAGGAGACATTTTAACAGGGGAGTGTGCGTCCATGTATTGTGTATTTTGTATGTGCGTTCATATTTTTTCATTCACGTAAATCCACCCATTCAAGAAGGGGCAACTGTTCTGGATTTTTTTATATTTTACTTCTGATTTTTTCAGAAAATCACTTGAATGCAAACTTTGTATTTTCATAAATCCTGCTGACCACATAATTACACACACAAAACGATTGATAGATAATTGATTAACTCCGATCGTCGTTACCCTTGATAGATTCTTCTCAGCAACCGGGAACAACGGCAGTGACGCTTCATTGGCGCTGTAAAGTGACCTTGAGAGTTTTGAAAGGCTCTTATAAATGAAATGTATTGTGATGATGATGATGATGATTATTGTTATTATTGGCAGATGATTATCTTCAATCTTGCTCAGACAGCGACTGAGTGGTCATAAAAACGTCTTTCATCACCGAAAAACAATCATCATCGCACTTTCCGGCACTCGTCTTTACGGAAGTACAGTGATACCTCAGTTTACGAACCCTTGGCTTACGAACTTTTCGTTTGCGAACGTTACATTTATAAAAGAATTACCTTGGCATACGAACTTTACCTTGGCATACAAACATTTTTTTTCGTACACAGAGCTGTCTCAATGAGTGATGTGTCGTTCGAGAACGAGCCAGTTCTTCCAACAACAAAATGGCAGCCGACTGTTTTTGTCCTCTATTCCCCACCCCCAGTCTTCGGTTAAAGCCACGTGATTGGTCAAGAACGGAGCAGTGAGGGGAGGTGGTTTAAACATTAAAGAGACAGGCAGACGATAGTGAGAGAGTTTGAACTTTGATAGTTCGAAGGCAGAGTGTAGACTGCAAGGTTAAAATATCCCATCAATCAGGCTCCACAAACAAGCCGCACAAGCCATCTGTACATGTGATGCAATAAGCTATCAACCCAGCTAAACGGAACACAATTGATGAGGAACTAGATAAAATTATCACAGAGAAAGCACCTACAAGGGATCATTCCTCAAAATGGTGAAAGAAGACTGCTACGTTCTTCATCAAGTGTTTCATGCTGATCAAAGCGGCCACTCCATTCCATCAAGCCATCAACGACCATCACAAAGGTCAATAAAACCACTTTATCATAGAGTACAGTATATTTCTTTAATTATAATACCATAGCACATTTATTACACATAAAATAATGTATATTTTGTTTAGTTTTAAGGCTTAGAAAATTAGAAAGTAGAACATTATGTTTAATGGAGACCTGGGAACGGATTATTATCATTTAAATGGATTCATATGGTAAGTTAATTTTTGGGATACACACTTTTCGCCTTACACATAAGGCGCACCTTCAATGAACGAAAAAACGTTTTCCCAAACATAATATATAAATATATCCGAGTTTTTCAAATATAAGGCACACCACATTATAAGGCGCTACAGTAGAGGCTTCGCACTACTTCTTCAGGGGGAAATGGAGTCGGTGGCTGCTTACAGTAGTTGCGAGACCTGTTGTGGCTCAATATAACTTCACATATAAGGCGTACCGTTGTATAAGGCGGGAGATCATCTTTGGAAGGAAATGAAGGCATTTGGGTGTGCCTCATACAGGACACCGGAAAATATGGTACTTAATATTTCTCCACAAAGCACTGCCACTGCTTCTCAATTGTCTTAAATTTATCCAAATCAACTCGTTCACCTCACGGTCCTCTGGTGTGCCTCAAGGGTCTGTCCTGGGGCCACTTCTCTTTATTATCTACCTACTTCCTCTTGGCAATATTTTCCGTAAGTTTGGCATTCACTTTCACTGCTTCGCGGATGACACCCAACTCTACCTCTCCAGCAAACCCGACGCCTCTCTTCCACCTTCATCCCTCTCACTTTGCCTCTCAGAAATTAAATCCTGGCTTTCCCATAACTTTCTCAAGCTTAACAGTGAAAAGACTGAACTTCTCCTTGTCGGTACCAAATCCACCCTCCACAAAACTAACAGTTTCTCTCTCACCATTGACAGTTCAACCGTGTTCCCCTCCCTTCAGGTTAAGAGCCTGGGTGTCATCTTCGATAGCTTACTATCTTTTCACTCTCATATAAATAACATAACTCGATCTGCATATTTCCACCTCCGTAATATCAATCGTCTCCGTCCCTCGCTCACTTCTCACTCCGCTGCTATCCTTATCCCCAGTCTCGTCACCTCCCGCATCAATTATTGTAAGTCACTTCTCTTCGGTGTCAATCAGAAATTTCTCCATAAACTCCAACTCGTCCAAAATTCTTCAGCCCGGATCATCACTAGAACACCCTCCTTTCACCACATCACCCCTGTCCTCCAGCAACTTCACTGGCTACCTGTCAAACATCGAATCAAATTCAAAATACTCCTGTTTACATTCAAAGCCATCCATAACCTTGCCCCTCCCTATCTTTCTGACCTGCTTCAAATCTTTGTTCCCTCTCGGTCCCTCAGATCTTCATCCTCCCTTCACCTCTATGTGCCCTCTGCCTGTCTCACCACGATGGGATGCAGAGCTTTCAGCCGCTCTGCTCCCAAACTCTGGAATTCTCTTCCACCCAACATCCGTAATATTGACTTCCTCCCTATTTTCAAGTCCCACCTCAAAACCCATTTGTTTAAAATTGCTTTCAATGTCTAATTCATTCTGGTATTTTATTATGTATCATTTTAATTATGGTTTTATTGTTATGTGCTTTGTTTTATTGTTTTTATTGTAAAGTGTCCTTGGGTGTTTTGAAAGACGCTTGAAATTAAATATATTATTATTATTATTATTAAATGTAGGCAAATATTATCAAGGACAACATTTGCAATACATATCCATCAATACCTTCTTGAGTACGTTTACATGGCATCCGTATTGGATGTGGCATAGTGAAGCTAATTGTGAAGTAATGTATGAAAATGTATTTGATTGTGCGTGTCACTGTAACATCTCATGGCGTGCTGATGGTGATGAAGCGTGTGTATTGTTGTGTCTAGATATTTGGCATCATTTTCACGCTGATTCAAGGGAGACTAACCACGGATTACGACGACCCCTTGCCAGGAAACATATTCCTCTGTGCTTGGATCCTCTTAGGAGTCGTGCTCACTGGTACTGCGTGTGTGCACGTTTGTGTCAATCCTCAACCTGCCAAGCATTTTTATTTTGTTGATGTCATTCCAGTCTTCATCAAGTCCGAGCTGAAACGACATAACGTCAACCTTGGGGTGACCGGCAAGGCGGTAAGTACGCCGAAGCACATTCATTGCATCATGCACACCTTTGACATTTTGGGGTTGCACAGGGAGATGCAAAAAAGCCATGTAAAACTGTTGATGACATGCTATAGAGATATTCTAAAAGGTCCATAACGTTGTCGATATCAAGGAAGTCCGATATTTTGGTAATACGAAGACCTCTGCATTTTAGGGAGGAGCTTAGCCATAGTTTCTACCAACCAAGGTAATTTGTTAGCCTACTACTTAATAATAATAATAATAATAATAATACATTTGAATGTGACTGAAAGAGCCTCACGATGGCATATTGTTGCTTTACAAAGTAACGTATATAATTCTTAATTAATTCATACATATTCATAATTGTGGAAGCCAATGAAATCGTATTTCCAATGTGGGTGCTACTTCGCGTCGAATCAAATGTTGTCTCGACCTTTGAGTCAGCCAACCACTAGAGGGCGACCACATTTTGAATTTTTTTGAGCCATAAAAATGAATGTATCCACTGAGCCCGAGGACAATTTTGAACTATTGGGTGAAGTAGATTTTTCATGAAAATGATTGATAATTTATTCAAAAATGATAAACTGGTTGTCTCGCGTTGCATTGAAAACGTATTATTTCGTCAAAAGTACGATTTTTATCCGGACGTTTTGTCTTACATGATGACTTACAGTGACTAACTATAATGATGGCAAAATTGATGTAAAATAATTGGGTTGATTATTTTGGCCAAAATGGTGCCGCACGAACAAGCTCTAGGACTCGGTATTGTGAATTACGATATTCTGTATTTAAATTACAGTGATACCTTGGCTTACGAACGCTTTAGCTAACAAACTTTTCGCCTTACGAACGTTAAATTTGCGAGAATATAATCTTGGCATCCGAACTATTTTTCGGTAAACACACGGAGCACTACAATGAGTGATGTGTGGTTCACGAACGAGCCGGTACTTGGAGCTCCTGAAATGGCAGCTGGCTTTTTTCCCCCTCTATTCCCCGCCCCCAGTCTTCGGATAAAGCCGCACGTGATTGGTCAAGATCCGTGTTAGAGGAGGGAGGGGACATACGCAGCAGGACACACGCAGCAGTCAGCGGGGGGAGAGGTTACAGAAACAGAAACACACACACGCGAAAGGGAGATGGCAGAGCTTGAAACAAAAAAAAAACAAAAGTGAAAAAAACCAAAAACAAAAGTGAAATGGTGAGAAAATGGATAGAAAACACAGTGAAATTTGGACTTGTTTCAACTGTGATAGTTCAAAAGCGTAGACTACAAGGTTAAAATATCCCATCAATCAGGCTCCACAGATAACCCGCACAACCCATCTGTACAATTTGAAGAGAACATACAAGCAAGGGAACCAGCTCTTAATGAAGTTTCTAGTGTGTCTGCCTGTATCTGTTGCTGTTGCAATATCACAACTTCTAAAATGTACAACCCAGAGCTCCTTGAGACACTATATGCAAAAAGCTATCCATTCCATTACGCTATCAACGACCATCACAATGGTAAATAAAATGACTTTGTTATACAGTACAGTTAATTTCTTTAATTACAATACCATAGCACATTTATTATACATAATATAAGGCATGTTGTGTGTAGTTTTAAAGGACAACCGACGTCTCCGGACAAGTTTTATAATTTGTAAAATGGCTGCAAATGAATTCTACTGAGCGTATTTTACAAAGATTCCACCACATATAGCTATATTTTATGTTTTAAGACTCGTGCTGAATATTCTGGAAGTCTTGTTTTTGAGTTGGTGACGAGTCCTCACCCTACGTCACTGAAGGAACGCCCCTGACTGAGAAAGGACATACCTTGCATCACCTCAATGCATTTTGGGGTACTTTGTTTGGTCTGAAAACTTCGTGTTGATCCGTGTTGATGGCGAAATTAGAAGGTAAACACATTCATAACGCAATGGTGAATCGTTGTATCTTACACCGAGACAACCCTTTGATATTTGTTGAAAAAAAATCCAAACTGCAAAACAAAACTATTTCCAACGGAGCTCTGCCGCCATCTTCTGCATTTTCTGTGACACTACACATTAGTCTTGGGCAATCAAAACAACCAAGAAAACCTTCTTTAATCGATTGCAAACATTTATACTTTCCTCTTCAGAATATTTGAATCATATTCATAACTGGATGCGTAACAAGAAAGCATATTCTCCGAATCTGAAGCCATTGTTTTGATTCTTGAGCAAGGCAAGACGTCTTGCCGTCACTCCACAAACAAGGGGCGGGACCTTCTGAAACTGGCCACTTCCGGTTTCAAATTGAAGTACTTTTTAGACATTTTAAGTCGTTTTTATTGGTGTGGCATTTGAATAAAAATATCATACTATAAAACGTTTTTCTGATGTCAGTTAGGAAACAAAAAAGTGACGTCGGTTGTCCTTTAATCAGAATCAGAATCATCTTTATTTCCAAGTATGTAGAACACACAAGGAATTTGTTTCCGATAGAACACGCTGCACTTGTATCGTTGTCAAAAAAACTGCTAAGTGGCACTATACAGTTCCATTTTGGCTACTGTTGAAAGAGTTCAGAGTTAATGGCTTGGGGGAAGAAGCTGTTTAAATGTCTGCTGGATTTGGTGCGCATGGATCGGTAGCGCCTGCCTGAGGGGAGTAGCTGGAAAAGGTGGTGGGCAGGGTGCGGAGGGTCCAGTAGGATTTTCCACGCCCTAGTTTGGATTCTTGCAGTGTGCAAGTCCTCGAGAGTGGGTAGGGCGGTGCCAATGATTTTTTTCCGCCGTCCTAACTGTCCGTTGAAGTCGGATTTTGTCCATTTTTGTGGTGGCCCCGAACCAAACGGTGATGGAAGAACACAGGATGGATTCGATGACAGCCGTGTAGAACTGTTGCAGCACCTCCTGTGGCAGGCCATGCTTCTTTAGCAGCCTCAGGAAGGCTTATTTAGTTGAAAATTATGTTTTATGGGGACCTGGGAATGGATTATTCTCATTTTAATCGTTTCCTATGGGAAATTAATGTTTGGAATACACACTTTTCGCCCTACACACACTTTCTGGGAACCAATTAAGTTCGTAAGCCAAGGTATTGTACTTCAGGGCAACAAGAAGTTTACTGAGAGAACAGTCCAGTTGAGAACAGAAAAAATGTTGGTGCATAGAAGCCAGTTGTAAATGTGGAAAAGTTTCACATGAAAAAAAACAGGAGTGGTGGTAGGAAGTATTGGGTGGTTCTGTGTGAACATTCCATCCAGCTCCGTATCCCAGGAGGCAACCTTAAGATGCCGCTGTGTCCTTTTGTTACACTCGTGGATGTAGGAGAGCTCGTCCCCAGAGCAGCATGTTCTCCCTGGACCTGTGTGTTTTCTCAGTACTCCAGTTTCCTCCCACTTTTCAAAAACATGCGTGTCAGGTTAATGGAACACTCTGGATTGTCCCAAGATGTGAGTGTGAGCACAGATGGTTGTTCATATCCATGTACCCGGTGATTGGCTGGTGACCAGTTAAGGTTGTCCCCAACCTGCTTCTCGAAAACACCTACGATAGGCTCCAGCATGCCCCACGACCCTTGTGAGAATAAAGTAGATCTGAAAATGGATGCATAAGCAATAAAGAAAGATTAAAATATTTTCTTTCACTTGCAAAATATGAATAAGTGCCCCAGTTTCAAAATAAAATGTGTCTCCTTCAGCTTCCCACAGAATCTCTGGCAGAGAAAAACCTCAAACTGGAACCTTCCGTCAGCTTCGCCAAGGAAACATCACTGTAGCCAGGACCTGCGAACATCCCGCACGATGCCAAGGCGACCAAAGAATTCTTGAGTGGCTTATTTTTTGGATGCCAGACGGACGAATGGATGGTTCGTGAGCGTTGGTGCCATCAATTACTTTTCCTGAGTTTACTTGAATGCATCACTTGCCTGCAGTACTTTGGGCGTCAAAGTGGCGGACAATACGCTTTGGTCTGATCTTTACGAGTCGTCGGATGACACAAGTGTAAAGATATGCTTGATGGAATGAAAGGTTTCTTCATCTGTACTTCTTTGAAGGTGTCGGACATTTCGCTTCTCATCCGAAGAGCTTTGTCAGCGAACTAAATTTGTGCTGGTAACCCTAGCCCTATATCCCTAATGGACAGAGGTGGCTGTGCCAGACCTCTGCTCTGATAGGTCCCTGTCCCCTGGTGGTTTAAGGTTTAATTTAGACTGGCAACAGACTTCTTAGGCCGATACCACATAGACTTAGTCATGCAAATGAGGTGCAACCAGAGCCAGGGATTGAACAGTAGAGCTAAACAGATTGGTATCAGGGAGTGGTCCACTGCTCCACTAACCTTAGAGCATGGACCTATCAGAGCAGAGGTCTAGCACGGACACCTCTGTCCATGAGGGATCTAGGGCTTAGGTTTACCAGCACAACTGTGATTCGCTGACGAAGCTCTTCGGATGAGGAGCGAAATGTCCGACACGTTCAAAGAAGTACAGATGACGGCTGAAGAAACCTTTTCATCGTGGACCACTCCTGTATGACTGAGAGCCTACACAGACATTAGGCTGGATATCAAACATGTTACAGAAATGCTACATCGGGCTTTCATACATGCATTTGGTGTGCACAACTACTAAGCACAACTTTGTGTGTGTGTGTCTATATGTGTGTGTGTGTGTGTCTAGGTATATTTGTGTGTGTGCGTGTGTGTGTGCGTCTGAGAGAGAGAGACACAGCGCCCCTGCTTGCGCTAACGCGACAGTTTGATAGCGTCATCATGTGGCCACCTAAAATCTTCTTTTCCTTTCGGCTTTTCCCTTCAAGGGGTCGCCACAGCGAATCTTCAGAGGTACGATACGCATGTTTGTTTTGGCCCAGCTTTTATGTCGGATGCCCTTCCTGACACAACCCTCTGTATTTATCCGAGCTTGGGACCCGGCATAAGAAGACTTATGTCCCTTTGTGGCGACAGAAGAAGCAACTCGCTCAGTAAAAGGCTCCCAAACACAAAATGGTCATCAGCACAGCAACAATCAAAAAAGCAAAACTATACTCATAACAAGTATATATTAAAAAGGTTAGTAAGAAGAAACACTTGTCCTCAGATTTACCGCTCCCAGATTGTATTATTATTATGATTATGACTATAATAATATTATTATTATTATTATTATTATTATTATTATTATTATTATTATTATTATTATTATATTGATTATGATTATGAAGATGATTATTATGGTTATTATTATTCTTGAGGTCAACAATTGATGTGCAAAGATAAAAATTGGTTTGACAATTTGCTACATTTAAAATGTGACGCACAAAGATGGACTGACGCATCCAGACATTTTTGACGCTGTTAGGTGTACTTGTTGCGCTATGTGACTTGTTTTATTTTTAGTGAGTTTCCTTTTTTTAACATCTTGTTGAAATTTTTAAGTTAATGAGTAGTTTGTTGTTAATTTTATTAGAAATATGAATTTTCTAGAGTTTTTGCTTGTTAATATTCAGGCCTTTTTACTAGGATTAAATTGCATTCATTAAATTAATTTTATAAACACTGGACCAATTGAAATCTGAATAATTCTGCTAAGCCAATTATTTGTTGTTATAGTCCATTTATTTAATTCACTATCAAATCAATTCTAACTAGTTCAGATCATTGTTTGATATGTCGTTAACTTCCATATTTTAATGTGTTTATTTAACAAATACAGTATATTTATTTAATTTTAGCATTGAGTGACAGGTCATTTTGTACTTTGCTTATTAGATTCATTCATGAAAGGTATTTGTTGAACTAATCAAAGCATTTGGTATTTTTTTTCATGAAAATCTGAGATTTTAAAGTCAGTATCAGCTGATGTTTCACTGCCTGTTTCTGTTAAAAATTGAATTATTTTGTATCGTAACACGAAATGGACTTTACAGTAGATTTCAGGTTACATGTGTAAAAAAAATAACATCGAAACAATGTGACTGACTTCACAAATGACTTGCGAAAATATGACCGGTCAAATGGACGGATGGAGAATGACTGTGGATGTTGTTCAAAGCGTTTCTTTTTGTAAGCTTGTCAAGCGCTGATGGAGGTTATAGTGTGATCTCCCAAATTCTGCAATTGTCATGTTGGATTCCAAATGACTGCTTGGCGTACTACCAATGAAACATTGTGTCATTAAAGGACAACCAACACCATTTTTGTGTTTCCTAAATGACATCAGAAAAACGTTTTATAGCATCTCAAATACCCAAAACACGCAGGCTGATATTTTTAGTCAAATGCAAAACACCAATAAAAATGAGTTAAAGTGTCCCAAAACTACTTCAAAATGAACTCGGGATGGCGAGTTTCAGAAGGTCCCGCCCGCTTGTTCATGATGTCACGCCAGGACGTCTTGCCTTGCTCGAGAATCAAAACAATGGCTTCAGATTCGGAGAATATGCTCTCTTGTTACTCATCCAGTTATGAATATGATTCAAATAGTTCTGAAGAGGAAAGCATAAATGTTTGCAATCGATTAAAGAAGTCCTTCCTGTATCATTTTGAGGCCTCTGGACTCCAATGTAGCTCCCCGAAAATGCACAAGATGGCGCCTAAGCTCTATTGGAAATGGGCTGATTTGTCTGCTAGGAATAGTGTCAACTAGTATTCTTGTAGCAACACACAACGATTCACCACCGCGTTATGTGTTTTCCTTCTAATTTCACCATCAACACGGATCAACGCAAATTTTTCAGACTAAACAAAGTACCCGAAATGCATTGTGTCGCTTTGTCGGTCAGGGGCATTCCAGACGTGACGTGACGTCACGTCAGGCATCGTCATCAACTCGAAAACAAGACTTCTTGAATATTCAACGCGAGTCTTAAAACATAGAATATCGCTATATGCAGTGGAATCTTTGTGAAATACGCTCAGTCGAAGTCATTTGAAGTGATTTTACAAATTATGGACACAACTTGTCCGGAGGCGTCGGTTGTCCTTTAACGTATTATACAGGTTCAAATCAATGCCAGTGGTGTAGATTTGATAAGCAATTACAAGGCTTTTTGTATTGGTATATCAATATTTGTCAATATACTGTATATTAACGTTGTGAAAAACCTTTCAATGACAAGTACCTTCATGAGCAATGTCTTTATGTCACCGATTTCCTGTCTGTTGCAATCTCCCTTTGGGAAACAACCACGACTTTCATTTTTAAGAAGTCACCATGAAAAGAAAATAATGACATGAACCAAATGCTCAATTTTCTCATTGAAGATGAACATCCAGGAACAGTGACTGTGATCATCAATGTGAGATTGAGAAGAAAGAGCAGTCAATGAGTAGATAATCAATAATATTGATCTAGTATCCAAACAAAACAGTCTTAGAGATATCAGAATCAAAATCATCTTTATTGCCAAGTATGTAGAACACACAAGGAATTTGTTTCCGGTAGAACACGCTGCACTAGTATCGTCGTCAAAAAACTGCTAAGTGGCACTATACAGTTCCATTTTGGCTACTGTTGAAAGAGTTCAAAGAGTTAATGGCTTGGGGGAAGAAGCTGTTTAAATGTCTGCTGGATTTTGGTGCGCAGTATTACATTTCCTGTAAAACTCATAATTGTGTAAAAACAAAAACATATAGACGAAATCATGATTCAGGTGGGATAAATTGCAGGTCCTTGCGACCTGAGCAGGGTCGATGGATGAACATTTTGGTGTGACATTGCCCTTTCACAGTGAAGCTCAAGATTTTATTGATGAGAAGCTTTCTTCAGCAGTCATCTGTACATATGCACCTAAAAGCTAGCAAACACTCATTTGACAACAATGAGGTTAAAATCTTAGCGAAAGAAAATAGATGGTTTGAAAGGGGAGTAAAAGAAGCTATTTTCACAAAACAGCAAAACCCTTCACTAAATCACCATGGTGGGGTGAGGTTCAATTTGGGTCATTCCTACAACCGAGTTCTTCGGCAACATAGGCTTAGTTATGCCGATGAGGTGATAGCAGATCAAATGGGGCAATCAGGCCAGGCGTAGACCCCATACTCTGGCAGGACAATAGAAGTAATCAGTCAGGAAAATAGAAGTAATTGGTGTAGCCGCAGGGAGTAGTCCTCTGCTCCCACCAACTTGAGAGCAGGGACCAATCATAGCAGAGTCTGGCACTGCCACGTGTGCACAGTAGGGATATATATATTGGGGGCCAAAACTACCAGCCAAAAACTACCAGCCAAAACTACCAGCCAAATATTTTAGTTCACTGACGAAGCCTCTTGGATCAGAAGCGAAATGTCCGACACCTTCAAAGAAGTACAGATGACGGCTGAAGAAACCTTCTCATCGATGAACCACTCCTGCACGAGTGAAAGCTTACACAGATTCTTTATTTATCAATTTATATTATTGTATTTTCTTAGTGAAATAGCACGTGTTTGTTTACCACATGTTGAAAACATTCTCAGGGCATACTGAGTAATGCTGCTGTTCACGCACTGTTTCTTCTTTTATAACACTTGTCAAGCTTATTGAAAACATAATCATGCATTGCCCCCTGGTGGTTGGCCGACGACTGTCATGAATCAAGTCCGACTGAAAATTACGGTGACTAGCAATGACTTTCAGAGGTTCGATTCGCATGTTTGTATTGGCCAAGATTTTACGTCAGATGCCCTTCCTGACACAACCCTCTGTATTTATCCGGGCTTGGGACCGGCACAAGAAGACTTATGTCCCCTTGTGGCTACAAAACAAGCAATTCTGAACTTTATAATGATGAAGCTGCTCAGTAAAAGGCTCCAAAACACAAAATGGTCGTCGACGCAGCGACATTCAGAGAAGCAAAACTATACTCACCATTTGATGACAATGCACTGATCTTATCGTGAAATGGGCATCTCTTTCCCTCCAAAATAATTGACTTGGTCATTGTGTGAAATTCAGCCATTTTGTATTACAGATGATGGCCACCCGGGGGCAGGAGAGTACATGTATCCATATCATAATGGACATGCATGTATGCGTATCATAATGGACAAAGGTAAATAAAACGACTTTATTATATAGTACAGTTTATTTATTTAATTACAATACAATAGCACATTTATTATACATAAAATAAGGTATATTTTGTGTTTTAAGGCTTATTTAGTAGAAAATTATGTTTTATAGGGACCTGGGAACGGATTATTCTCATTTTTAATGGTTTCTTACGGGAAATAAATGTTTGGCAGACAAACTTTTCGCCTTACACACACTTTCTGGGAACCAATTCAGTTCGTAAGCTGAGGTATCACTATTTTCTGTTTCACGATGTGTGTCAAGGAATAGCGATGGCGAGCCAGACGTCTCGCAGTCAGCCATTCGTTTGTTGCAACAGTTTTGCGTCACTTTATGAAAAGGAGAGATTTGAGTAATGGCTGGGTGGCGGTCACTTGGTGCACAAGTAAGAAGCACGTAGTAGATTTGACGAAATAAGAAGAGACATTATGGTCATCGGCACAGCAACAATCAAAAAATGCAAAACTATACTCACCATTTGATGACAACAAATAATAATATGTACTAATAATACGACTAATACCAATACCAATACTAATACTAATACTAATAATAATCATAATAATAATCCTGATTGTGAAGAATAGTCAATCCATTCTAATTTATCGTGCAAGGAAGAGTTCATACGACCAAATATGGCCGCTGCCTCTTCCATCCTCCACTCATGAATCAAGTCTGACTGGATTACAGCATTACACAAAATAAGAATACAAAATAACTTTCTTTACAAACGCATACGACAATTTTGGCCAGCCAAGCGCGTGATGGGGTTGCGCTACCTGTCACAATGGCACCGGCGGGAGGGAGGGTCCACCGACACCTAGGCGGGTGGAGGTCGGCGCTCGGGAAGAAGGTCCTCCGATGCCGGCCAGGGCGAAAGCCAAGGCAGGGTGCCGCTCGGGCGCGCGGGATTGGCGCGACGAGAACGCCGAGTCTGGACCACGCCGCCACCGCCTCTTTGAGACTTTTTTCCTTCGGCGTCCGCCTAACTCAGCGGCAACCTCTTCTGGCTTCTCCGTTATCAGGGACAGCGATTTTTCAACAGCGCATATGCGTGGGTAGGCGCACGTATTTGGGTCAGCAGAATGACACGGTAATAAAAATCGATAATGCTAAATATAAAATGATAAAAATGAAACAAAAAGTTATAAGATTTATCATTGAACTGTAAACAGTTTGGTATATAATAGTATTCAATAGAAAACAGATTGACATACTATTCTGTCGTACAAACCTCGCGTCGGCCATTTTGAATGCTTTTCGATTTCTAACCCTTTGACTGACGACCTTTTTGTCGGAATGGAACCCGGTCGTAACTCGGATGTTACCAGCTATCAATACGGGAGGTGACAAGACTGTGGACAAGGACAGCAGCGGCGTGAGGGACGGACGGACACGATTGATATTGCATAGGCGAAAGTAAGCGGATTGGGTTGTTACAGTAAAGTCTCGTTATATCGATATCGGATATATTGATAGTCCCGGTTATATCGATACTATTTCTATGCACGCACGGAGAAAATTACATGCAAACAGGGTCGGATATATCGATAGTCCCGGTTATATCGATATTTTTTCGGACTCCCTTGAATATCGATATAACGAGACTTTACTGTATTTCTATGGCAGTGGAAAAGATAATGAGCTATAGAAGATGGCACCCATGCTCTTGACCTGAGGGGGACACAGTGGAATCAATAGTGAAGGAAAAATGGTTGGCTTTGTGTAGGGTGGATTTGGTACCGTGATAAGAGAATAGCCAGAAAAGAAGTTTTCACCTAGCACTACTGAAGGCCTAGGAGAGACATGCACGGCCCGCCACTACTAAAGCTGTCACCACTCCTTCACTGAACACCCCAAAAACTGGATCAAGGGTTAGGGTCAATAATAATAATAATAATAATAATAATAATAATAATACATTTCATTTATAAGCGCCTTTCAAAACTCTCAAGGTCACTTTAAAGTCACAGGATAAGTTTTTCCGTGGTTGAGCAGCGGCAGCCACGCGCGCCAGCATTCACCCGACACAGAACTCAAGTAGATAGTAAGCTCGCTAATAATAATCATAATAATAATAGTAATCATCATCATCATCATCATCATCATCATCATCATCATCATCAGCAGCATAATATAATAATAATAATAATAATAATAATAATAATAATAATAATACATTTCATGTATAAGCACCTTTTAAAACTTTCAAGGACACTACAGTTTACAGTCTGTCATGAGCGAGTTGACAGCTGGGCGGGGCTTCCGCTCCCAGCTGCTGTCAATTCCCTCATCCCTGACTGTTGGACATTTAAAACCGACGCTGGCACTTACCCAGCGTCGGAAGATACTACGCCTTGCGCCTTGTATTCACTACGTGAGTTGCTTCGCCCGAGGAATTATTCGCTACGATCGTGTCGGTTTGTACGCCCTGTATCGTATAATAATAATAATAATACATTTTATTTCAAGCGCCTTTCAAAACACCCAAGGACACTTTACAATAAAAACAATAAAACAAAGCACATAACAATAAAACCATAAGTAAAATGATACATAATAAAATAGCAGATAGAACTATACATTGAAAGCAATTTTAAACAAGTGGGTTTTGAGGTGAGCCTTGAAAATAGGGAGGGAGTCAATATTGCGGATGTTGGGTGGAAGAGAATTCCAGAGTTTGGGAGCAGAACGGCTGAAAGCTCTGCATCCCATCGTGGTGAAACGGGCAGAGGGCACATAGAGGTGAAGGGAGGATGAAGATCTGAGGGACCGAGAGGGAACAGAGATTTGAAGCAGGTCAGAAAGATAGGGAGGGGCAAGGTTATGGATGGCTTTGAATGTTAACAGGAGTATTTTGAATTTGATTCGATGTTTGACAGGTAGCCAATGAAGTTGCTGGAGGACAGGGGTGATGTGGTGAAAGGAGGGGGTTCTAGTGATGATCCGGGCTGAAGAATTTTGGACGAGTTGGAGTTTATGGAGAAATTTCTGATTGATACCGAAGAGAAGTGCGTTGCAATAATCGATGCGGGAGGTGACGAGACTGTGGATAAGGATAGCAGCGGAGTGAGAAGTGAGCGAGGGATGGAGACGATTGATATTACGGAGGTGGAAATAGGCAGACCAAGTTATGTTATTTATATGAGAGTGAAAAGATAGTAAGCTATCGAGGATGACACCCAGACTCTTGACCTGAGGGGAGGAGGACATGGTTGAACTGTGAATGGTGAGAGAGAAACTGTTAGTTTTATGGAGGGTGGATTTGGTACCGACAAGGAGAAGTTGCTGTATGCTGTTTTGCACCGTCGTGTCTTTTTATTCTTCTCGCGAGTAAGGTTGGGCGGATTGCCCCCGCTCATCCACTCATTTGCAATTTTGTCACTTTTTGTTCAACAAGTTTTTTCCGGGTCCGCGTTGTATCGGACCCGCGCTTTTTGTTGATAAATCCTCTGCCAGCACCAACACCTCTGTCACCTGATAGCGATCCACCCCCAATTACCACGTTCCAACTCATCAGCTGCCACTGTCGCCAGAGGAACGTTATAGTCACAGGATATTTTTTCTGTGGGTGAGCAGCGGCAGCCACACGCGCCAGCGTTCACTCAACCCGTAAGTAAGTGAGTAAAAATAATAATAAATATGACAACACAAAGACAGAGTCATTAATTCTTCACCACTTTCTGTACCCTTTGTCATGAAGCAGATAGATAGCTAACACAGTATATAGCTAGCTAGCTAGCTATCCACCAGCTAGAATGCTAATAGCTATCTAGATAGATAGCTAGTCAGCCAGCTAGACCGCTATTAGCTAGCTAATAGCTAGCTAATAAATAATTTAGATAGCAAACAGATAGCTAGATAGGTGGCTTGATAGCTTGCTCGACTGTCATAATTTATGATGTAACAGGAACCCTAACCATGAATAGTTTTTAAAGTTTAAAACCCAAAGGCAACCTAACGTGTGAGTCGCCGGCTATCGTGTATGCCCTCTATTCTGGACAGTCTTTTTTCATCGAGCAGAGGTTGTCTGGCGGTGGGCATGAGTGGGTTGAAGGCGAAAGAGACGGCGGACATGTTGCAATGGTTTGAGCACTTTATTCAATGTAAGGCTGGCGGCTGGGAGAAGGGCGCGTACAGCGGCCTGGTTTCGCATCAATGTGCGGACAAGCGGCCCCTTCTCAGGTCCAGCGGCCCACCAAGATGGCAACGACGGCCAGCACCACCGGGAACAGCACGCTGCCGCTCACCTGGCCCCTGCCGCTGTTCACATTGTCTTCTAAGAAAGTAGCAGTCAAAAGGTC